>NC_045691.1:32003234-32033888 GCF_003331165.1 Xiphophorus hellerii | reverse complement strand
GGCAAGAGACCTCAAGGCAGTTAAATATGTGGAGTGCTCAGCCCTCACACAGGTAACCTTTACACAGAAACACACTTAATGTACCGTCACACACTGCTAGATTGGCTGAGCTGAAATATCAAAGGCAAGAAGAAAGAAAGTGGAGGAAAGAGGAACATGTTCACTCCCACACCCCGCCTGTTGCATGCTGCAATGGATGGGTTTGTTCTGCATGCCAGGCTACAAAGGTCAAATGCTGACCTCACTAAGTAGGGCCGGACAATAAATCAATAATGTATATTGTGATAGACATGCGATCAATATCAATAGATCATACATCTGATAGAATATTCACTGAACTCTGATCCAGAGCCGCACAGCATTCTGGGGGATGTAGGCAGAGGAAATGCTTTAGCCGCTCAAGTTCTCAGAGTCAGCTAAGCAAGGTGAGTGGCATCAACTAACTCGCTCACTCTTTGGTTGCCTAGCAACGACCTGCTGAGTAACTTGTACAGCAGTAGTTTCAGATTTTGCCACCAAGCCTCATAACTGCTTTAAAAAAAAAACAGCATGGAGAACAAACTGGATAAAAGAGGAAAGATTATTTTGGCTGTAATTCAGACATTAAAAAAAACAACAACTTTAATTTAGAAAGTCCAGATTGTTTGGTGAGGGCCGAATCGATATCTGATTAGGAACAAAAAAGTGAACTCTGGTTTGATTGCATACGTGAACGCCAAGCATGCAGGTGACCACTCCAAGAGCTGGAAGCGGACTACAGCACAGGGCATTCTGGGTAAATACAGCCAAAGCCAACAAGTGTGCCCAGTCCTAGTGGGAGAAATGACTTCAAGTCTTTTACCATAGAGTATATTAGACTATCAGGTGTTAAAACACCCAGAGTTAAATTTGGTTGTTTGGTGTGAGAAAAGCAAAGACCCCGCTGAATACATCTTTGCTTTTCTGACTTCTTAGATTCTCTTGTTAACACATCTCACTAACAGGGAGGCAGAAATACTAGAAGAGATCTGTACAGCAGAGTGGACAGACCATAAAGCGTGTCATTGTTGGACAGTCAGCAGGTCCAGAGAGCCGTCTGTCCCGACCGGACTGCAGGACTCCAGAAGGAAGGGAACACACATGACCTCACATGGCCAGAGAACAATAGTGTTGATGAAGTCAAGGCGTAGCCTCCACCTCGGTGCTCCGCTCCTTCCTTCCTCCTCTATTTGACATAATGCTTACATGGCTGCTAATGTCACTTCCTGTTTCCTGTTGCTAATCTCAGCCCTCTCCCAGCTGCATGTGATCCTCCATCTCTGCTCCATCTGACCCAGCAGTTTTCCTCCCTCTGTCTTCATTCACTTCCCTCCTCACTCTGCCATGTTCCTCTAATCCTCTCATCCATCCTGTTGCCCTGGTTACTAACCACTGTTTTCTGTCCTTTTCTGTCATTGTAGCGAGGACTGAAGAATGTTTTTGATGAAGCTATCCTAGCTGCCCTAGAGCCACCTGAGACTCAGAGAAAGAGGAAGTGCTGTGTGTTTTAATCTCTCTGGGCCACGGCTCTCGTCTCTTCCTCTTCTGGTTGCCGTTAGTTACCTCCTCTCTACATTCCTCATCCTGCCTTCTCTCTCTTCCATTGTTCATCATGTATTCTCAGATTAGCGTTGCTAATGTTTGTTCATCGGCATGTTGGGGTGACATTGGCCCTTTCCTCCTTCAGCTTGAGCTTTTACGTCACCTGGTTCTAATTAAGGTCAGAAGGATGACCTGTTGGGTCAGAATGGAACAGCACTTTCTGTTCCTAACAGAGGTGTTCTGAGAAGTCAGCTGGCGATGGGACGGTTCTGAACTCAGAGGTCACTGCAACAGCAAAACTCTTGTATGGAGGTTGTTACTGGCAAAAGAAGACCTTAAGTTAACTTTCTCACCATCAGCAAATGTCCATCAATCCTTTTTTTCATTTTCATGCATTTGAAAGTATTGGTTTAGGAAATGTTGATGGAAATGTTAAAATTTGAAATAACTTCCTCAATTCCGCAAAATTTTTTTCCTGCTCCCTTAAGGTGGTTTTTGGCTGTTCTGAAAAGTTAGTATTAGAGTTAATGCGCTGAAATGGAGAGGAAAAGACATTTACAGAAAACGTTTTGAAGTAGCAAACGTTTACCTCACCTGACTGATGAGCTGTTTCCGCTTAGAAATGTGTTTCTTTGTCTACGTCGCCAACACTACCTGACATAACAGAGCAAGTCCTGCTTACCTGATGGCAACACGTTCCTGAAAACCTCTCCATTTTTCTGACGTGTGATCCATTCTAGTTTCTACTTCCTATTTGTAACGTCAACATGTGACTAACTTTACATTTTGATTTGTTCGGTCCGAACCAGTGAATAAATAGAAACAGAAACCTAATTCAGATTTTCTTTTTCTTTCTTTGCGCCATTTCAAAACTTGGCTCAAAATGTCCTTGACAGTTGGATGGAAACATAGCCAGTGACATGTTCATAATGAAACCGAAGCAAGCGTGTAGATGTAAGAAAGTTTAAATATCTGTGGTTCACTCAGGCTTCCAGAGAGAACGCAGACTTTAAGCAGATAACAGGAAGGTTTCTAAATGTTTCTAAACTTTGAACCTCTGTCATGAAACAAGCTGGATTTGGAAATCTTGGAATCTTTTGGGAAATCTTCTCCTAATATTGATTAAATGGGAAGGCTGGAAAAAGAGGTTTTGAATGTTGCCTTCTACTTTTTTGTAGTTTGGGAAGAGAAATCATAGTGAGCTAAAATCTGTCAACATGTCCAAGCTTCACAAAAACACAATATTGCAGCTTCAGCCTAAAGGTTTCATGAACAGAACATGAAGTCTATGGTTGCAGAACTAGACTTTAAATCACTCAACACTTAGTGTTCTGATGGTGTTGGGTGCAGTTTGAAAAGTATCAAGGATAAATGAACTTGTTCTCTGGAGCTTCTTTCTCTCTCTGTCTGGGCGATCAAACCTCACAGGACTGAGCTTCTGATGTCAGATCAAACACACACGGTCACCATGTTAACTTAGCTCAGCACTACTGTTTACACAAAACACTTTTTTTTTCTTTAAATGTCATATTTTCAGTTGTTCAGCAGAGGGGGGATCTGCAGCCATTTTTCCTTTGTGTTGCACCGATTCAGGAGTTATTCTCTTTCCTCCACTTGCTTGTCTCACTGCCTCTGATCGTAGCAGCAGTCAGATCAGCATGCCTCTCCCACACTTTGATACACTTCTGAGTTGATCAAATGATTTGCAACTATCTGTATTATTTTTCTGGATTTTTTTCCCCCCAAACTCCCTGCATTTGCTAAGTTAGTGTCTTGCAAAAGTATATGCAACCCTTGTTTATTTATTAATTATTATTTTTAAAATTTTAAACCATTACAACCACAAACTTCAATGCATTTATTAGGATTTTATGTGATGGACCATCAGAGTTGAGTATGGTTGTGAGCTGTAAAGAAGACAAGTTTCCAGTATTTAACCAAACTGGGACGGAGTACAGGTTACAGCTACTACTCTTTATTTGTCTCAACTGAAAATGATGCGAACTCAAGTTTTTCCAGTGTTTCCTCAGATTCTAAATATGATTTCTGACTGGACTTTGACAGGGCTATTCTAATGAACAAGTAGACTTTGGTCTCAAGCATTTCATTTTAGCTCCAGCTGATTGTTTCGGGTGGTCTTACAGGGAGTCTGTTGATGCTTCTGTCAGCTTTTCTTCCTGTAATGCTGGAATATTTAGCTTCATCCACCTGAACGCTGCCAACCAGCTTCCACCTGACGGCAGCGTTCCATTTTCCCTTCATGCACACGCACACACACACACACCGTGTTTCATAGAAGCCATAAACGTTTATTTGACGTCACAAGTATACCACGATATGATTTTGATTCAATTTAATTCACAAATCAGATCCCATCAGGACTGTAACGGGCTGAACTCTTTGAACACTCTTGGTGGCGCTAAGTCCTTTTTAAATCATGATGTTGTCCTGGCATTTCTTCATTGCAATATTGTAGTAATTATAAGTATAGTAATACATTTATAATAAATAGTGACACTTGACTAACCAATGACTAATTATTGACAATGTCACATTCAACAATAAATTATAAATAATAAACTAAGTGCAATAACACTGCATTTTATTAGGTTTTGTGCATTCCTGCTACACAGTAACAAGTATTTGGAAAGAATGTCCCTCTAAAACTTTTCTAAAAACCCATCAAATGTTGTGAAAAGCTGCCCAAACTTTAACAACCCACTCAAAGGTGTTTCTCCCCCCTCCCCTAAGACAAACATGTTCAAAAGGAGCAAATAGTGATTAGCAACATTGGGTGGAAACCCAGCCAGTCTGACAACTCTGACCATGCAACATTTTCTTTTAATGCCAACATCGATATTCTGCTTTGTGTTGGTCTATCACTTAAAATCTCAACAGGTTTGTGGTAAAATAAGCAGCAGGTATGTGAAGACTTGTGCACTAAAAGGGAAGTTTGACACCGCTTTGCTGTTTTATATTTTCTGCTCCTGTTTAGTTTCATCTGTGGGTGCTGCTCCTTTACCCCCTGTGTGTGTGTGTGTGTGTGTATTTGTGTCCACAGAAAGGCCTAAAGAATGTGTTTGATGAGGCGATATTGGCCGCACTGGAGCCCCCAGAGCCTAAGAAGAAACGCAAATGTGTGCTCTTATGAGAGGCCCCTACTTTTCTCAAAGCACACACACACACACGCACATGCAACTCACATACACCTGTACAACATCCTTCCCTAATCCCCACATGTGTTCCCTGGTTCTGCTGAGGCTGATTGGCATCGTCATCCTCCAAAGCAGCCCACCAGGTTTCCAACCATTCTCTGCAATAATTCCAAGTTTCACACACAACATGAAGCTATCCTGGCCAGATACCAGTCTCTCTCACACACACATACTGAGAGCTCATTCTGTCAGATGTGAGTCAGCGTACTGCCCCGCCTCCACCGGTGAGTGTGGTCATCGTCCGACCACCTCTGTTCTTTCTCAGCACTACTGCTAGACACGTAGTGTTGTTTTTCTTTTGATTTGATTTGCCAACCTCCCCCAAACCCCGTTGTTCTTCAGTAACACCGGATATTTAACTCCTGTTCCAAATGGACACACTCCTAACCACTAGAGGATGTTTAACCGTGACCGCTGAATCGGCCGGAGTCACACAGGGCTGAGTTGTTGGTCCCTTTGGAACGAGGCTCGTTTCCCTCAAAGAGCCGAAGGCGTCCAGCACCGACGGCTCCGCAGGAATCAGCCTTTTCTTTTTTCTGTTTTTTTTGTAGAAGCAGAGAACTTTTAAACAGTGTTAGCAGAACAAGTGGTGTGTTGTTCATGCGTCGTCAGGGACCAAGGGAGGGTAAGGCAGGACGCCGTTAGAACATCATCACCGCCACACACTTTGAAGTGTTGCAGCACACGTCCTGATTAACTGAGCGTTGCGTTGTTGACAGCTGATCACCAGATTTCTTTGCCGAGTCAGAGTTTGGTGCCTTCCTTGTAGTCTTCATCTACGAGGTGTGTGTTATAGCCATTCAAACTGTGTGGTGGTGGTGTGTGTAGCTGAGCCTTGGTCTCTGTTCTAAATGATAGGTTTAACAGATGTAATTATAATGTAAGCTGGCACACAACGTTGATGTAGGCTCCAGGTGTTTTTACCAAAACCTTTTTTTCTTCGTTATTTCTGTTTGTGTTGTTTTTTTATGATTATTATTATTATATATAAAAATATATAAATATATAAAAAGGTTACTTTCACTCCTTTCACATTTAGGGGTTGGAACTCATCTGAACTCTCACCTGCCAGTTTTACCAAGAAAACATCTGAGCTTAGTTTGGCCAGAGTGACTGTTTGGTAAAGATCCTAAATGACTGACTGTTTTTTTTTTTTTTTGGTTTGTTTGTTTTTTGTTTTTTTTTTACTGGTGGATTAGAGTTGGGTTGATCTCCAGCCCAAGTCAGTATAATTATTATAACCCGTTGTTGTTTTTGGTGCAGAACCAAATGCTTTGTCTAAAGTTTGTTCTTTGTATATGCATTCTTTTCAGAAATATTAAACTTATACCTTAATTGCCTTTACCATGGGTCCTATGTCTTTCTTTTGTGTTGAGGATCCATGAAAGATAATTAGTTTAAAAATTTTTTTTGTCATAAGTCAGGAATTGTTTGTTTCTGGGACCACATTACTGCCCTAGAAGTTATTTCTAGAACAGTAACGTAACTAGAACAATGATTTGATCATATTAAATCATTGTTCTACAGAGACTGGACCTTGTTTGGTCCAATCTCTGTAGTCTTATCTTATTTGCTCCAATAAGGTCCAATTTGATTGGACCTTATTTAAGGTGTAATTATAATGAAAATATTTATGTTTGATTTTCCACCTTAATTTCTTACTTCATTACAGTTTTGATGAGCCTGTCATGCTGCTCTTATCCAGAAGGTGGCAGTGCCCACTTAGCTTTCATTTTACCCTCAGTGAAAGACAATTGAAGCCCAACATGTTTGTACTGCTACAGGAGAGAAGCAGATTTGAACAGATAAAGGTTTAATTTGTTTTGTGTAACACATTTAGTATGAGAACTCAGTTTCTTATTGCTTCATAGAATCAGTACTAACCACTGACAGGTTGGACCATAATGCAGGCATTTGAAGCTCCAACTGTACCAAGTTAACCATCTCGAAATTAAATTGAAACTGCATTTTGTAGTTACTATTTTTTTGTCATTTGAAAATTGAAACATGTAAATGTGACAAAAACAGAAAATAAATTAAGGAAGCAAATACTTTGTACAACATGTAGTTAAAAACAAAATCAAAAAGGCTGACTTAGTCAGTCCAACTTAATTTATTTTTGTCCTGCCAATTCACAACAAATATTGTGTCAAGGATGTTTGCAGGGGGGGAAAAAAGCTGTATGCAGTGTTAGAATATGTTAACAGGACAACTATTAGTTGTGTGTCCTGCATGTTGTAGGAGTTTCCCTGCTGTTCCCCCCAGTTGCTGCAAAAGAGAGGATGCAATCATTTGATTCAGCTATGAGGAAACATCTAAAACATGCAGGACAATGGGCCTTTCTGAAACATCCAATTTATCAAGGTTAGTCATCGTCTCACCACATGCTAAATATATTACACAAATTTATAAACTAAACAAAATCCTCCTAAGACTAGAATTTAATTATGGTTGCCAAAAAACCTGATGCATTACTGCCACCAAGCTGTTCTATCCTCCAATCATTACCATTTTTAATTACATCTGAACTTGTTATAAGACACTTGAAGTTGGAAACAAAGATCTGTACTAAATACTGAGTTCTATTTTTCTACCGAATCAAATACTAATTTCATTATGCATTAAAAAGCAAATTAATTATTTAAAAATGATACGATGTGATTATCGGGATTTTTACCCCCAAGATTTTGTTACTAACAGGTGAGGACAGAACGACAGGCCGTTTGTCCAGCAGTTCCAGTCGTTGCCCTCATGGGTTGTTTGAACAGAAACAGTCGCCACCAGTTTGTGGCTGTAATGCTAACGCTGAGAGATAAAGATCAGCCTCTTACATTTTATATAGATGTCCTCGAATGGCGGTGAATGGGGGATCCATCCCAGCCTCGGTGACCCGTTCCGCCCAGCTGGGAGGCTCCCTCCTCTCCCTCATCCACCCCTGTGAGGCGTTCACGCATTCCCTGCGTTTCTGGAGTGCTGTCTGTCAGCGCCTCCTTCCACTAAAGAGCCGCTGACAGCCATTAATTATGGCACAGCGTGAACGAAGGCCATTCCTCTTTGCTGAGACATTAGTGCTCAGACACAGATGCTTCTGCGTTCGGCCGCAGAGCGACGCCACCTGGCCTCTGTCGGTCTTCGTCGAGTTTGACGAATGAGTCTAAATGTTTTTTTGGTTTTCTTTCTGTTCTCTAGAGTCATTTGATCACAGTTTGAATGCACACACACACTATGCTGGCAGGTAGCTGAGGGTTACGGTGCTACACCCTCTTTTGAGAGACAATTTTATGATGATTTGCACAGATACTGAGTTGTGATGAAAGGCATGCTGAGGATTTTAGCTTTTTATCTGAGCTGGGCAGTAAATCACCGGTCAGACAGCTCAGCTGTTTACAATGTGAGGTCTTCTGTGTGTTTTTGTCTATGTTACCATGGAAATAAATCTGTATTTCTGGCTAAAACTGGGAGACGCCACTTGCCTAGCTATGATGTTTCACAATGTTTTTTTCTTCTTTTTTTTTTTTTTTACCTCCACCCAGAACACAATGTGGTTTTCAAGAAGATGTTAACTCAGTGGATTGGAGGTTTAACCATTGTTTTTTTTTTAACCTCACCTTTCATTAATAGTTTAGGAATAAAGTGGCATCATGTGAAGCGCCATCCTCTCTGACCCCTGAGTGGTGTGGGCTTCCTCACCTGCGCTGTCCGTGGATGGTTGAGATCTCATTGTCAGGTTACCTACATCTCTCATGACAATGTGAGCTCTGTTTTCTGCCAAGCAGCTTACTGTACAACAAGTACGCATGCGGGGTCATAAAAATCGACTTTTGCGTTGAGTACGCCAGGATGTACGGCTGAGTATGCTGGGACCTTTACCAGACTTAAAATTTACTTTTGAGTCTGCGTCGAGTTCACGTCAAGTGCACGCGGACTGCTACAGAGTGAAGTTCATCCGAGTATCTGGGGAAGCCTTAATGTGAGCACATAATCCTTCAGATGTCCACCAGACGCATCTGTTCAAAGGTCAATCTTCACCGCATTCTCAGTTGGAAACGGCATTCACATCGAACAGTTTTGAAAACAACACCAAGCCGGGGGTAATAAGGGATTACCTTACCTTAATGTTGAGAGTTGCCGCAAACAGTTGCAAGGATGCGCAGCATTTGTGTGTTGGCTTCCCAGGTGGAAAAGAAACGGGGCTAGGCGCGCAACTAGCTCATCAAACTTGCTGGTATCCAGTCAGATTGTGGGAAATTAAGAATTTTGCCATGAGAAGTGCAGGCAGTCGGTACACTCGACTATGAATTTGCCACCGTCCATGGACGTTGTGCGCAGCGTCTGTGGAAGCCTTAACATACCATCCCTATAATGAAGCCTGTTGGTCTCAGTGCCGCAGTCCTGTGGTGATCCTGTAGATCAGCAGGAACAGAGAAGCTGATCAAAATTGACCGGATAATGGACGGAGCTAAATTCAAAGCAATTCTGGAAGACGACCTGTTAGAGAGACTCAAAGTCTAGACCTAAAACCAAATGAATCTGGGGCAAGACGTTGAGACCATAGCTCCAAACAGAGGGAGAGCTAAATATAAATCTTACTCTTCCATCCATCTATCCATTTTCTTACACGTTTCTCCTCAGTGGGTACTGGTGCCTATCTGCAGCGGTCAACAGGCGAAAAGCGGGATTCACCATGGACAGATTGCCAGTCCAGCACAGAATCTACGTTTTAATTTTATAAAACATTTTCCTCCCATCTCACATTTATGAGCTACATAAGACACCCTCAGTAAGATCCATAGCCAAGGAAAAGCTTCCTGACGTATTCAGATCAGTAATCGGGCTCTGTGATTGGAGAACGTGCCTGGCAGCCAGGTGGCCATCCCACCAGGTTAAAGTCGGTCGCCGGAACATTTATTTTGACACGGGAGGTTGCTGTTGCCTCACCGATACATGTAACACACACACACATGGTCTAGCCTCAGCCTGGTCCAGGTGCTAAGGGAAAGTTTCTGGCAGCTCAGTTGCTGACAGACGCATGCTTGCACAGAAAGCATGCGTCTGTGGAGAGGGCAGCGCATCGTTCTCCTCCATACCAGCATGCAGAACCGCAGCTACGGCAGCCAAAGCCCCCATCAGCAGCATGATCTACCATCTGGGGTTGAGTGTGTGGGTGAGAGGAGTTGTCACTTTCTCTTCACCTAAATCCTCCCTCCTTCCCTCTCCCCGATCCATTCTTATCTGATCTGTCCACGCTTGTATAAACTGTTGTCTGAAAGGCATCAAATGAGTGTTTGGAATTCAGCTGTATCAGAAACGCTCTAAAGCTGCACAGATACAGTTGTTGGGAGCAGCATTTAGTGGTAATGTAATAGTTGTGGGACGCGCTGCAGTTGGCAGCATCAACAAAAAATGCTGCCGGAGCTTTTAGATCTCGTTTATTTTACTGTGGATTGTGTTGTTTTTATCACCATAACAAAAAGCTTTTAATGTTTAACAAGGTAACGGCTGAGAGGTGAACAAGCACTAAAGCACTGCTGTCATGGTGGTTCTGTGCTGGGGAGTTGGGTTCATTTCACCTTTACAGCCTCCGTAGGCACTTTACAAGATGTAGAAGGAAGCTCTATTGGATCCAGTTTTTTTTTTCTCTGTTCATCTGTCAAAGTAGCTTGGCCTTTACCTTCCTACGCAGCCTGGCTCAGTTCTCATCTCCCTTCATTGCTCTGTCTGGAATTTCTCTCATTGAGCTGTGTTTGTCCGGTGGAAATTCGACCGGGCCAATCAGCGCACGGCAGGAGAAGTCGCGAGCGAAGACGGTGACTTCCTGCGCTGTTTTAGACGTGTAGTTTTAACTGTGGCTGTCGCGGCCTCCTATGTTCCAAAAACCAAAAAATTCCAACAAAGGCCGTGGGTAGAAACAGGCGGTTTGACTTGCATTCACTTCCGACTTGATTGTTTTGAAAAAAAAAAATTCTTTATTTCTTGTAAAAAAAAGAAAAAAATAGCGACAAAATAATTACTAAAAATATCTTACAACTTAGTGGAAAACTAAAGCAAACTTAAATTGATGTTTCAAGTACAAAAAAGTGGCCAAAAAATCATTTACAAAACCTCCCGTCCACACCAGACATTTACCAAACAATCCACCTCCACCAAGCACCCGGTGTGTTCTTAATTACTCAAATTAATGGGAGGGTCTAATAATTACCAACGTAATCTAAACAATTCCAAATATAAAAATGAATTACTAATTTTGGTTCTAAACTAACTTAAATATATTCTAACTGCCCAAAGAAGAAAACTAAATTGGTAGAAATTACAATCCACAAAATTGTAGCATAAATGGCCACAACAGTGGCAGTGGAGGAAGTGAAGGAAGCTGTTCAGTCTATGTTGTCCAAGCCACAAATTATTGAGCAATTTTCATCGTGTGCATCCCATCCGGCAGAGGAGAGGACAAAGGTGAAAGTTGTTCTTGCCAGAATTACCACGACTTTTACTAGTTCAAGTCAAGCTCGTTCCTCCGTAGCAGCGGCTCACCTCCTTGGGTCTCATCCACGGCAGTGTTTACAAAACTAGGCTTAGAAACCAATCCAGATCGTCTTCCTTCTGACATGCTTGTTGATTTAGTCAAATTGCTGACTATGCTTGAATATGTACCGCATTATTTCTTCCACTATGTCATAAACAGAGTTTCTCCTTACAACAGAGCAGAATTAAAAATGTTCCAAAGTCTGGATGCTGACCAGTTTTTTCGTAGGTGATGGGCTACATGATGGCATTTCCTCCATCGTTACTAATGATTAAACATGTACCTTTGCCATAATGCAATATTTTATTCCATTGTATGAAATAGATGGACATTAATCTTCTTACCTTGTAAAAAGTGTTTGTGAGTACACAGAGCTGCCGGTTCTTCACCGTGTTATCATCGCCGTCTTCTGCTCTCATAAAAGGTGAACAATAAAATAACAAGTTTGGTTTGCAGCCTTGTCCGTTTGTTCACCTAATAATTACTCTCACAGTGACATTGACTGAATTAAAGCTAACTGTCTGTTCACTGACCAGCTTTCCATTCTTTTGACATCCATCATGGCAGAGTGAGCCACTTTCTGAAGAGCGTGACAAAAGGTCAATACTGAGACTGAATTATGCATCACTGGACAATGTTTACCAATGACCATGCTTCTGAAGAAAATAAATATTACTGTATTTTATGTAATTGTATCAGAGTAAACAGGTAAACAGAAATGCCTGGTAGACTTTTCAGATTTGTATTTTTTCCAGTTTTTTTCCCATATTTATGTAACACTTCCACCTTTATCACTTAAAATCCCAATAGACTTTATTAAATATAAACATAACATAATAAACTTTGTAGGTGCAAAGTAACTAAATGCACGGAAGCGTAAGTCGTAGGCCTATGAATGGGATTTATTACAAGAAAGAAAGCTTCAGTGTGAGAGGATGAAGTTTTATCTTTGTGCAGAGTTCCGGTTCAGCCACCGTTTTAGATGTCAAGATAAAAAAACAGCGTGGAGCGGAGATCCAATAAAGTGTTGTGTGCTCATGTGACGTCATGCTGTGCCACGGCCGCTCTGCATCTTATACAACGGAGCAAAAAACTGAAGACACAAGAGATGAGAGGGAGCAGAAGGTAGGGTGTGTGTGTGGGTGTGTGTGTGTGTGGAGGGGGGGGGGGCGGGCTAAGAGAGAAAGAATCGCCACTGTCATCACAAACAAGAACCATCTGTCTCATTTGTGTAACTTGTTTTCTTTTAATATGAGAAGTATGCTGGAGAGATCTGGGAGTTTGGGAGAGCGCTGGGAGGGCCAGGCTCTGAGCTAAAGCCGACCTTCTCCTGGGTTCTCTGGGTGACTGGCATTAATATCCAGGCAACCCACACGGCTAACCCTGCAGACTCACTACACACACCGGCCCAGACGCAGAGACGGCCCTGGGAAGTCTGCAAACCGGAGTATCAAGCAGATACGTGAAGCGAAATCGGCTTCAAGGTGAACGTCGAGTTAGATTTCTGATTTTAATGAGACAAAATCTTTGCCCGCTTACATCTTATAACTTTACTCGCTGCTGGAAAAGTACAGAAAATAAGCAGTGTTGCAATGCATGATGAAAACCTGTGTTTGATACTATTTGATCTTTTAAGGTAGCTCAGCATTAGAGAGACTGTGAGGATTAAACCTCTGGTCACATGTACATCCCACTGGGACCCGGAACATTCTGGAGGGACTATACAGTTAGGCTCAAAATTATCTATATACCTATCACATTTATTTTTTCTTTAGTTGAATTAAAATAATTTTTATTCAACTAAAGAATTTAGTTGCTAATATTCAGGTGGGCATCAATCAAATTTTAATTTCAATTTGCAAGTATTAGTATTGACACACAAAAAAAATTGTTGATTTTTAGTTAAATTTTTACTAAAATACAGCACATCAAAAATGATTTACAACCTTCTCAAAAATTAATGGAAAAATCTTAGCATTTCTTGGAAGGCCTCCCTACCATCATCCTAACTTTTTGACCTTACTTTTTAGACACATTTTATCATATCAACGTTTAGTATTGACATTAAGCTTTACAAATATCTTTTACAACATCAAGATAAACAACAACGCACAAATACACCTGAAAGAACCTGAGATGTACCCATTCATCTGTCCTGCATGTTTTTGGACCTGGAACAACAGAAATGTGAAAGAGTTTCACATCATTAATGGTTGTCTAATGATGCTCCATCAGTTCTGTAACAAAGAATATTTCAGTGGAATACATATTTCTCGTGTGACGTTTCCAGAAAGGCAGCACTGTCCCTCCCCTACCTGTTACTGTGCAGTGCGGTAGATGAAAAATGCTATGGCATGCAGTTCCCGGAACTTTGTAACTGACAGCCATCTTGGTAGGCAGTTGCTATGACAACAATAAACAAGTCACAAGATTAGAACTAGCTCGTGCCTTATTCCTATGTAACGTATAAACAATTTAAGTACATTATGGCTGTTACTCAATTATAATTTTTGAGTACTCTACCCACCTCAGTGCAATACTAAAATAAATATCAGCAATATTTACTGGAGTACTTTCTAGTGAATTAGCAAAATTAGCTTAGCTAATGTGTCTTTTATCTGCAAGCTTAGATAGACATATAGTTACCACATGTACTTACTCTGACAGTCACCAGAACTTTGTCATTCACATGAAGAGTTCGTACATCATACAAAGCCTTTGGAACACAGATTCCATGCGTCCGTGGATTTCAGACCGTGAAGCTCCTCCATGGTGTACGGACTCTTCATGTCCACTAAGCAGTGAACTGTCACAGTAGGAGATCAGAGGCAGCTTACCCACATCGTCTGACATGTTTCCATTCTCTGTCTCATATGGGTCAATCCCAAAAGCAATGATGTTGTTGAAATATCTTTCTCTCGCACATTAGTGAACACTGCCCATATATTTTCTTTATGTTGGTCTCAAAGCCATGGGTCAGCGTTGCGCTGCACTTGCCTATCAAGATGCCGTGGATCACTTCCAGTTCAGACTTGTGGGAACAATGTGTAGGTCCTTCTTTCAAGGGAGAGAGAAGCGTCGTAGCATTTTTCATCTACCGCACAGCACAGTAACAGGTAGGGGAGGGACAGTGCTGGCCTTCTTGATACGTCACACCAAAACAACGACACGATGGAACATTTGAGCAGTTTTGAAAACCACAACCATTTGTTTTATTTGCACTTTATTAACTCACGCATAGACACACAGCCTGACTGCCAGTCTCTTGTCTCAGGCACAAACCACAATCCGCATGAGAACTCCCTGACTGACTGTACGCCTGCACGTCTCACAGAGGGAGCGTACGGACACATAAGCCAGCAGACATTCCCAATCAGCGCGGCTCCCCGCCACCCACTGCACCCAGGCCATGGCAGCGGTTTAATGAAGGACAGATCCCAGCCATCCCAAAACCACAAATGGCTGGAGTTGCACTCTCTGCAGAGGGGGAATCCAACTGGAACCACTGTAAGTCAAAGATATTGAAAGAGAAAGAACAAGAAGGCCAGAGTGGGGAGAGCTGGGGGGCAGTATGATATTAATAGGACAGAAAGAGGAACAAAGTTTGTGCCATGTGGTCCGCATTTCGCTGTAATCCATGATCTAGCCCGGTGTTCTGCTCTCCCCTCATAGCCCCCTGCTTTGCCTCAGTCAAGTGGTCTCTGAAACCCAAGAGGCCAGTTCGGTTCTTCCCAAACCCGGACAGCCGCAGTCCCAGTGCCGCAGAAAACACATCCATCTCCTATTGATATACAGTCTGTGCTGATACTGTATACGGCACATAAATAATGTTTATAGGTGTCACGGGGTGCAGGGAAAGACCTCGGGGTGTAATGCAGCACACACACAACGCCCCCCCCCCCCCCCCCCCCCCCCCCCCCCCCCCCCACACACACACACTCAAAATGCTGCACAAAGCAAACTGTGGTCACATAATAATACAGCTGAAGACACGGGAAATGGACGATTTTATTGAAATATGTGAATGTCTGTCAGCAGTGTGTGGGCGTGTGTGTGTGTGTCCTTGTTTTTCATACATTGTAAGGACCATTTTCCTAAGACATACTACATTGTGGGGACCCACTGCTCCTTATGGGGCCCAAAGCTAGAGTCCCATAAGAAGTGCTGTTTTTGGGTTCGGGGTTAGGGTTAGGCTGTAGAAATGAATACAAAATGAATGGAAGTTGATGCAAAGTCCTTGTGAAGGTATGAAGACATATTACATGTGTGTGTGTGTGTGTGTGTGGGTGCGTTTGTCTTGTGGTGAAATGCAATCTCTCATGTTTTTCATGGTTTCCCACTTTTTTCTTTAATATTTAATATTTATCATTCATACACACACTTACCTACACACACAAACACCATATAATCTTTGTTTTATTAAAAAAAATGACAACACTGAACTTAAAAACATCATATTTCATTATCAGCATACATTCATAGGCAGTATGGTCTTCTTCAGTGTCTTTACAGATTGACAGTTTATCTTTATGATATAAACACGTTATAGGGAAGCTTGGCTTTATGGTGGAGGTACAGGAAGTCCTGACAGTGGCATTGATAACTTTATGTGTGTGTGTGAGTGAGTGCAATAGATGTACAGAAGGTAAGCGAATGTAAGTTTGAATACTTGTTGCTGTGTGCCGAGGGTTCTATGTGCGCTTGGAGAGAAAGTGCTTCAGTCATGCTCAGAACATGCCCTCTGGATGACCCCTTTGGGTGTGAATATGTGTGTGTTTGTCTTTGGAGAGTTGGCTGGTACATGCATGTTACTCATGTTTGTATGAAGCAAACTTAACATTCTGACAGATGGCAACTAACGTCAACATCACTCCGAAAGAACACAAAAGGAATAATAGCAAGTCATTACAAATCTATTCTGGTAAATGTTTAGACAGAAGCTTTCAGGTGTCCTGGACAGTCATGGCTGGATGCAGGTGTTGTTCTGTGGCGTCGTTTACTGCGTGTTAGTGGTGTAGCAAGACGGCCGGGTCAGAACAATGGACTACATTGCAAGTATGAGGCAAGATGTTAGCTCATTTTTAGGAAAAACTTGGAATCCCCACTCTTTTATGGCAGTTCCATCAGGCCAACTTGTGGGTTTTATTGACTTTATTATTGAAGTCAGACTGAGAAAAGAGGGAGAGCAAAAGGAGACGGTTGTAGCTCTCATGCTTGTGCAAAAGAGGACAAGAATCAGATGTTGGTTGGAGTAGCAGCCATGCTGCACAATTTTCCCAGAGCGTTTCTGACACTACTTGGTCTTTGGTAGTGCAAGTGCTAAATCAGCACTTGGTCCATCTGCCCTGCTTAATGGCCAGAGAACACATACTCAGGTTCACAGCCAGAGATTTTCTTACGATATTGGGCAGTGTGAACCCAACTTTGGTTTGATGCTTACGGGACTCTACAAAGCAGATGATAACTTTCATCTCTTTCTTATATCTAAATAGATACTAATACTTCCT
Source organism: Xiphophorus hellerii (assembly GCF_003331165.1). Taxonomy (NCBI): domain Eukaryota; kingdom Metazoa; phylum Chordata; class Actinopteri; order Cyprinodontiformes; family Poeciliidae; genus Xiphophorus; species Xiphophorus hellerii. Next base: position 32,017,083 of record NC_045691.1, on the reverse strand, counting down.
TCAATGCTTTACCAACAAACCTTTGGGCCAGCCTTGTTACAAGTCTTTGTTTTTAAATCTGTTAACAAAAGGAGGCAACTCAAGTAGCATTTCTTTTCTTACTTCTAAATAAGAGTCTCAGATAAGTAGCTGTGTTTCCATTAACCATAAAATTTAACACAACTGGGATTGTGAAAGTAAATTAATGGAAACAAAGCAATAAGGAAACCTCATGTTTGTCAATGAAAAGTGTTTGCACCAGACTGAGGTTTTTTTTTGGCTCTATCCAAATTTGTGCACTTCACAAAACTGTAAAAGAAACATTTTTTTTTTGTATTGTTCGGATCATTTCAGTTTATACTCAGCAGTTTGTATTTTTAGCCAATGCACAGCTGGCTCTCCCAGAGCTCTCAAAGTATCACACAGTTCATTAAAAGTTGATTTTGGCATTCAAACAAGTTGAATCCGTAGCTATTCTATAAAATCGCCAACTACAATTTTGCAAAACACAGCTTATGTAGACGCTCCCAAGTATAAGGGGTTTGTCGCTCCGCCTGAATATGACGTCTCCTCTGATGGCTGAACTATGAATATATTTCTTATCAGTGTGTACATCTGTCACCACCTTAATTTTTAATTACTTATTGTGTGAGCAGACTCATTCACGTGTGATTTTAATTGCATTTCCCACCTACTGGAAATGAGTGTTTTCTTACAATTATGTTAACAATAGCAGAATATCAATGTTTGAGCACATTTCTAATGGAAACACAGCTGTAGGTACAGATGGTCTATCCTTAAGCTCTCATCTTCATATCCAGAAACCTGCCTTATAAACTGACACTAATTTTACCAGATGATACAGACTTTACTCAGGCCAGAAACATTATAGTGTTTTAACGTGTGCAAGATTGCTTGGCATGACCTCTTGCTACACCCCTACTGTGTATGCATGTATATTAGATTTGTTCGATACCCATCACCTGCCAGTGCTATGAAACAAACCAGAAGGAGACGAAAGTGGCTTTTTCCTCTCCATTATCATCATTATATTCATCATCCTCATCGGAGGAAGAACCCAGTTGGCGTGTCAACGTCAGCGTATTTCAGTGGCCAGTTAGGGACTCATGCACACTGAGAAACCCACAGAAGATCCACAAAAGGTTTGTGTTTCTCTGTGTTGTGCGGGTGCGTCCTCTGACAGACTTGCCGACTCCCTTTTTTCACATCCGGCTCTCCAAATGAGTCCTGGAAGCAGCAGCAACATCATCAAGCACAGCGGGCCGGTAACCCTCCTTCTGATCCCCAACCCCACCTCCACCCTCGACTGTACAGTCGCAGTTCCAAATTTGTCACTTCTTGTCCCAACTTATCTCCTTCTGTGTCCATCATCTGTCAATCTCCTCAGTCTCAACAAATAAGTTAGAGAATATAAAAATAAAAGGCATCAGTGACAAACCAAATGTGAGCATGAGGGAGACAGGAAGAGAATGGATGTTCTTTTATATAAAAAAAAATCTGACTCTGTTACCAGAAGTAGCCATTACTACAGCAGGATATATTTGCGTGATGATGATTGACCTGAAAGAATCATTGCCCATTGCTGTTTTAGGAGGGTGGGATGGTTTTAAAGCAGAAGAAGAGGGAGTTTCATGGAGCTCCTTGCTCCCTCTGGACCGTCACTGAGGAGCCGTCTATCAACGTGGCCCTCTCTGCAGATTGCATCACCGGCAAGTGTGAATCTCCACCATTTTGCGGCACTGTTTGCATTTCACGTAACAGCACCAGTGGAACTTACAACTACACCTGTCCACCACTTCCACTTCCTGCGTCTGGAAGCCTCGGCCGCAGCACATCAGCTCACAGCCGTCGATGGCCTTGGACGTTCTGTTACACTGGCGTCCCACCGTGCCCAACATACCCGGTGTACGTGGGTCATGGTCACAGAAATCCGGACTGGGCTCCAGGTAGACCAGATCTTCATCTGTGTGAGGTTTGAACTGGGAATTGCGAGGCACCAGGACTTTGGTAGATCCCACCTTGCGCTGCTCCACCTCTGTGGCGCCGTCAAATTTCTCCTTGATGATGTTGCCCACCTTGCGGAATGGTGGCATGGCTTTCCAGCAGGTCTTCACCTCACAAGAACCTGACACGCCATGGCATTTGCATTCCACTCGCATGTGGGACAAAATGGCCTGGAGAGATATCACAACCATTGTCATTCTCTGAACACCAACACCCGACAGGTGTAACATTATATCACTAACAGACTGATCATCTTGCTAAAACGTAATGATGAAGATGACAGACACGAACCAACAAACTTGGACATGGCATTTGGGCTTTTCTCAAACTAAGAAGGACTTGACTGTCCTAAAAATGTCCCCAAATGGGGATGGGCAACTCTAGTCCTCAAGCACCTGTGTCCTAATCATGAAATTACTTGCATTGGGTGTGTTATAGCACAGAGGCATCTAATTGTTGCAGACCCTCTAGGACTGGAATCTCTGTCCTAAAACATAAATTAGATTGAAATTCAAGATTAAGGTCGGACTTACATGAATGTTTAACTCAACCAACCCCATTTTCCCTCAAGTGGAAACTTGTTTTGGAACTTTGAGGATTTTTTCTTGTTAGCAGAAAAGTTTCTATTGACTTGTTACTTCCTGTGGATTTGGTAGTAACTATAACTGAACAGGAGGTGAACTAGAAGTAAAACCACACCTTTTAATCTGATCATCTATAACTCAGTTATCTCATCAATCCTGAGTCTTGATGGCAATTGAAATTAAATTTGAGCAAAGCAATGCAAGTTTATTTGCAGATTTTAGCCACAAGGCAATTCAGTTCTCATAGAGAACTTAGCAGTGAGCTACCTTTCTCCCAGCTTCGTTGTTGTGCAGGTTCATGAGAGCGCGGCTGGAGGACTGGCCTTTACCCCTCTCTCTCACATCCACAAAAGACTGCGAGAAGGCCACTCCATATGCGATGTTATCACTGCAGCCTGACCATTGGAAACCTTGGAAAACGCATAAACATGTACAGGAAGTGGTTATTACCGTTATGACGGAGTTGGCTTTATAAGGTCAAAATGAGTTATTTAAAGTGTCACATTATTACATCTTATTTTCAAGAGTAAATGGGGTTGGCCTTTCTGTTCCCTTTCCATGTGTGAAAGCGCTGCAGAGACCTACCCTCTGGACTGACTCCATGCACATTGTGGTCACAGCCACATTTTTCCAGCTCTCCACTGCTGCAGGCCCTTGTGACCGCAAATGCCACACTGGCTGCTGAGATGGCATACACAAAGGCTGCCTCACGGGTGCCTAACACACGTAGGAAAACACAGACACATTTTGTATAAATGAAAAGAGCTTCTTGCTCTGAATGGTGCAGCCTAAACAGGGAACACACTCAGAATTAGAATGAAGCCAAATGCAAAGTAGTTTCGACTTTTGACCTAAAATACATGAAGATTGTGACTGATTAGAGCATAAAAGCGCTGACTGATGCTGTTAGTGGTGTTCCTTCAGGACTTGCTGCCGTGCACAACCCTACCTTGGGTCACTACTTTGCCAAACACAGGCATGGTTTCCAGAGTGGAACAGTTCCATCGACGGTTGCGAAACTGGAACTGACACTCGTCTATGGCCAACTGTGCTCCACGGCGGACCGCATCCATCACCTCCACACTGCGCTTACAGATCTGCACCTGAAGCACAAGCACAGTGGACATGTTACGGTCATAACATGACCTAACTATATGAACTGACTCCTTACCATTGTCAGTTGAGGTGTGGAAAAAAGAAAGTGGGGACAGTTTGAAGTTTAGTCACCAGTTCCCCTGCAGCTCTGAGCGGCATTAAACGCATAAAGAACCACAGGTATGAAATGATCTTCAAATTTTAAGACTTTCAAGCAAGTCATAACTTTATGAAGCAGGAAATCAAGTTGTTTTTAGAGACTGCTCTGCGCATACTTAACTGGGACCTTATTTGTGTTGTTTTTTGTTTGTTTTTTATATATATATAGTTTGTTTTGTGGTGAACTTTTGTGATAAATGTATTTTTTTATTTTGTAATAGGATCCTTTTAAATAAAAAAAAGCTTTTTATTATATTATTATTATTCTCTTTTTTTGAAAGATACTTGGTAAGATGTCTGTATTGCATTGTAATATATTGTATTTATATTGACGCAGATAAAAACTAGCCTTTATGGCTAACTCTGGCATATTATGTGATGTGCATTGTTCCTTTTTGAAATAAATGAACAACAACCTTAAAAAGCTGTAGATAATTATCCATGAGTCATAGCAAAACAGTAACTTGCTAATGTTAGCCTAGCACTTTGACCTATAAAATCTTAATAACATGTCATCAGCAGGGGCAAGGTGTAACTTCTTTGAAGACTGTAGCTATCTTGAGTCAGATATTTGTTTAGAAACCAAAGTTAATCCTAATGTTAGAACAGAATATCTGCTGCTATTGAGTAAAACTGATGCGGTGGGTCTAGAACATCACTGATGAGGGATTTAAAATCTCCACAAGTCCTCTTGACAATTCTTAAATTCTTAACCTTTTCATGCATAGTGGTCACTACAGTGGACAGCTATCTAAAAGCCATTTTCTTGTGCTTCCTGTGGATTTTTATGTTATAAATGCACACAGACCACTGAAGTGGACACTAATGCATCATAAAATATACCATCAACTACTGGCCATCAGCTGCAAATGCAAGAAATTATTTTTGTTAAATACAATATGGCCGACAGACAAAAAAGCATGAGAACAGACCCGGTCCTCCTTCTACTGTAGACGACTCTTGCAAGTAAAAGAAATATTGTGACATCAGATAACCCCTAAGGAACAATACTACTGATGTATTTTTCAAATAACAACTTTGTATTTGGACAAAATTACAATTGATCACATAAAAATAAAAAATAAAAATAAAATTATTTTTACAAAAAAATGTTCCTACCTTTTTTATGCCTTAAGAAAAGAATTTTAAAAAATGGAAAAAAAATTCTGACACAAAGGATCATAATTCATGCATCAGAGGGTTAAGGCTGGTAACAAAGACAATATTATTTTTGATCAAAACATTGTTAATATTTAGACAAATCAGCATTTTAGATTCCTGGAGCTGTCAATAGAACAGGTTCAATTCTGCTGTTTGGCCAACAGCAAAGGGCAAAGTCAGTGTAAAAAAATCATGGTACTTAAGTCTGTGAAGTAGTACACAATAGGTAATAGTATACCAAAAGTTTGTTGACAATTTGCTCTTCATTGTCAATGAGTTGGTTTGACTGTAGAGTTAGGTGGTACTGAAAGACATGAAGAAGCTTAAACATAATAATATTCAGCTTGTCTTGCCCTGTGACGGATTGGCCACTTGTCCACGATAAACTTTACTTCTTATGCATTAACTGCAGGAGCTAGCCCGAAACCCGAACAGCTCCTATGTTCTACTATAGGAGCCATTCTATGACTCCTATGACTTGCATATAGAAAACGGATGACGTGACCCTAAATCATCACTGACTGTTGAAACCTCACTCTGGGCTTCAAGTAACATGGATTCTATGTCTCTCCAGAGCTGACATTAATCTCTGGAACCTTAATGTCAAAATGAAACACATCTGAAAATAGTACTTTGGACCAATGAGCAACAGTCCAGTTCTTTTTCTACTTAACCCAATTGAGACACTTTGGCCGTTACCTCTGGTTCAGAAGTGCTGTGACTCAAGGCATGCGACATTTGTATCCTGTGTGTAGGAGCCGTCTATGTGTAGTGGCTCTTAATGTTACAAAGTGGCTGCGGTTGTCCCTGTTGCTGGTGCACCTTTTCCTACTAAACTTTTTCCTACCACTCAGCTTTCTATGAATATGCTTGGATGCAGCATCAGGGAGTGTCACAACCAGTTTCCAAAGTTTAACTTTTTCACAATATTAAAATTTTCTGAGACACTATTTCACTCTATGTGTAATGAATGCATGCATATTGGTTTTATAAAAAAGGCTTTTTATGTACCTGTACCTGACTTTATTTTGAATAACTTTGATGAAGTACTGGACTGGGACTTGGTATTCGCTGATACCTATTTTTTCTTGACTCTTCTGTAGCAACAAACATCTTGATCTGGGCAAATCTATTTGGGCAACTCTATTTGACAGTACCCTGAATTAGAACATGCTTTTTCCTAAATCTCAAAACTCACTGCTGTAACTCAGCTAAGACTTTTTTTTTCCTTGCACAAGGCGAGGAATTCTGTGGTAACTCTGAAACCCTTCTCTTGTGGGTTAGAGAAGGGTTTCAGACCCTTACTCAGACCCCCTTACTGTCGGTCCTTCCATTGAGTGTACCTGTCTTTGGATAAGGCCTCGTAACCTTTCGCACGTCTCCTCGTCCCTGATGCTCCCCACTGATGACAGCTTGGCGAGATACCTGACAAAAGAGCACAGCAATGAAATCTCATCAGCACCTTTTTGAAGTTCTGTTTTTTGCAGGACTGTCAACAGTATCCCATTAACAAATGCAGTTATTCTGGAAAGCTTAATGCATTGATATTACATAAAGCAGATTAATTGAATCAACTATTTTGACCTAAAAGCCTCTTCTAGGAGGGTATGGAGTAGGAGCAGCATCGCCTTTTGTGTGTCGAGCCCATTACGCGTTCTTGTACTGCGGTCATCAATGCAGAGTTGCACGCACAAATGAAAATATGACCAAGGAGAGTCTAAGTGGTGTGCTGAGCAGCAAATTTTGTTTTAAAAATACACCCTGATGGATGTTTGGATAAAACTGAGGTAGTCTGTAGATACTGAAGCGATGAGATATCCTTCCACCACAGAACAAGCAGTTTGTAAATGAACATTTAACACAAAATGATTTGGTTTAAACCTTCCTGAATTTTCAAAAAATTGTCAATTCTTTTGAAAACATGCATATTTACAGTTAAGCATAATGATTAATCTGATATTAAAAAAAATAATTGATTGCCATCCCAAAGAACAGCACAGTAGAAAAAAGAACAATGCCTTAATCTGATTGCAGTCGCTGGAACAAACAAGTCAATATCTCACCATTTGAATTTGGTTATCAGTCACCTTAAAACCTCCACAAAACTTGATATATTAATTTGTGAATATATCAAATGATATATTTGATATATACAGTATATCATCAAATATATATTTCCCACTTTGACTGGAGGTTCCCCGGTCCAAAGTGGGAGACGCCACCGAGAGTGATGGAGAACGAAACCGCCAAGAATGAGACTGCTAAAAAGGTGATGGCTAACCAACCGGACATTGTGATGCTGAACAAAGCAGAAAAGAGGGCAGTAGTGATAGATGCAGAAGAAGGAACACAAGCAGATAGAGAAATTTCAAGGTCTCAAAGAGGAAACAGAGGCGTTGTGGAGAGGCAGGGCCTCAGCTGGAGCAGTGGCTCCCAATCCGGGGGAGTGGAGACAGATTCCAGGAACAAACCGCTGGGATCTCGGTCTCGAAGACAGGGCTAGCTTTTGTGTTGATATGGGAATGTTTTGGATGGATGTCTGGTTGTGAGTGGCTTATCACACACAGCACCTCCAGGCCAGACAGGTCTGATATGCAGCCAACGGACACACTCACACACAATAGAAGAAGATGTGTGAGAAAATGACACTGGTCAGAATAACCTGATCCTCCCACCTTCACCTCAGGCTCATATCTGAAGTCCCAGCTGCACCTTACAGAAATAGGCCTTCTCACAACCCTCAGATTATGTAGCGTCTGCACCGCTCCATGGCCAGCAACGGCCTTTAAACGCGTGTTGAGTCTAGAAGTTATTTTACTAAAACAAAAGAATGTAATCAATCCAAATTTTCAACAAGGATCCGATTGCCATTTTTCTCAAGATAAACACCTGCGCCTTTAAAGAGCCCACTTCACAAGGGGCTGGATTGTCGTTAACGCAGTGATGCGCTGTCACGCTATAGCTCTAATAATGGTTCCCATTCTTTTGAAGGGGGACTGAAAGTGCTTCATTCATTTTGAATGTTAAAAACAGAGTTGTTTATATGAACAGAAGGAGCAGATAAATGGCTTACATTTTTTGTAGATAAAAATCTGAAAAGTGTGCTCTGCGTATATATTTAACCTCCATGAGTCAGTACTGCCATAGCATACAATGGACCTTTTGCTATAGTTACAGCTGCAGCTCTTGAGGTACAGTGTCTCTACAAACTTTGGTCTCGAAAAGACTGAAAGTTTTGCTTGTTTTTCTTCACTATGCCAAACCTTTTTGCATCTGTGAACATCCATTTTCAAGTCTTGCCACAGATTCTCAACTGGACTTAGGCCTGGACTTTGACTAGACATGAATATACTGTGGTCTAAACTGGTTTAGGGTTGTTGTCCTGGTGAGGTTAACCTCCACAGCCAGTCTCCAGTGTTTTGCAGCTTGTTTTTAATTATTCTGTACCTTGACATGTTTCATCACTTCTCATTTTTACCATCAGCATGATAATTACTCACACCAGTCATGATTAGTCCAGTTTAATAAAACTAGATTGTTTGCCAAGAAAGTCCAGTTCATCTGGGGAGGTGTGAATGCATAATCGAACTCTGATGTGAACCAAAATAGGGAATTCTGGTCCGCCTACAAACCTAGATCTGGGTTTAGTTAAAGTGAACTCTGGACCAGGGAAAAAACAATGACTGAACCCTGAGGCTGTATACCAAAGTAGTTTGGTATACAACAAATAGTATACCAAAATACTTTGTTGTGAAGAATTTGTATTTTCTAAAATCTATCATCATGTTTTTTCAAAAACTTTATTCAGTTTTCAATAAACTTTATTTATTCATAAATTCAGAAATTTGTAGAAATTTGGCATCTGTCTGTCGGCGGGGGTGTGTGTGTGGCAGGAATCTTTAATTTCTATTTCTATTTGGCTGGTTTTTTCCCCCCAAATATTTCTATTAGAATTTTCTGCTATACAGACATACAAAAAAACAAAACATGAAAAATTAAAAAATAGATAAAAATTAATTAACATACAGTGCAATCCCTGCCCCGACCCCAAAAAACCCAACCCCACCCCCCCCCCCCCCCCCCACACACACACAAGCTCACAACCCCAGGGCTCACTCCATCTGCACAAATAGAAAAGAAAAATTAAGTTTACATGTCACAGTGTTTGACAAGATTTATAAAGGGAAGCCAAATATCTTTAAAGTCTTCAAGCTTTCCTTTTGTTACAGTTTTTCAGTCAATTCTTTACAGTCAGTTTTTCCAGGTTGTTTCTCAATAGTTTGATCCATTCATTTATCTTTGGTCTTTCTGTGTTCCTCCACTTCAGAGCAATCAAATGTTTAGCCTGCAAGAAGCAAGAACTCACAAGCTTCTTTCTCTTTGTAAGTCCTTTAAATCCATCTGGAAAAAAGTGCAGCAAGCAAAGTTTACTGTCCATTGTCCTGTTCAATCAAGCGAGAAATGAACATGATAACCTCCTTCCAGAACGTTTGAAGCTCCAGACATTGCCACATACAATGGAAAAGAGTACCCTAATCTATATTACATTTGACATACACATCAGGAATGTTTGAATTGAAATGGTGAAGTTTTACAGGCGTGATATATGTTCTAAATAACCATTTGTATTGTAATAATCTAAACCTTGTGTTAATAGTTTGTGTTGGAGCCAATAGACATGAGTTATTCCATTCATCCTCAGGGATTTCTGTTTGCAGATCAGTTTTCCATGCTTGTAAATATGAAAGACTATGTTCTTTCAAAGCTAAAAGTAAAATATTATAACATTTGTAAATTAGCCCTCTACTCTGATGATGATGAACGGCTATATCCTCTATGGCAATTTTGCTGTTTTTAAGTAACGGTCCTACCAAGGACTGGGTGTGCAAATTAGCATGTGGCTAGAAAACATGTGCACAAAACAACAGTTGTTTTATTTTTAACATGTAACACTGTGTAATGTGCTTTTGAATTGATTTGAAAAGCAGGAAGTGGACTAAAGTGGGTAAATACAACCAAAACAAACGCGCAAGTCTTTTGCTCATCGTCGTCTTTTGCCGAAGACAAAAGTGAAATCCTGATTCTCCTGAGTGGAGTCAGAAACACTCCGTTCTGACCCCAATCCATTTTTGTTTACATTTCATTAAGAAGAAAGTTGTCTGTGTCTTCTTAAGAGGTTTTTGTGTTGTTTCCTTCAGTGGTTCTTGGTGCAGAGCGCCCCCACAGGCAAGGAGGAACAGGTATTTCAAAGAATTTAGTTCATTTGACACAGTTCAGTGTGAAAGAGAACCGCAGGAGCTGAAAATGTAGCTAATGTTGCAATTTAAGTCTGCTGGACTACCAGGTGTGAAAACACCCTCAGACTGTTCCACAGTAACTGCAGCTGACACTCAGTCTGTTTGAGGTTCTGTAAAGTGAGTTCCACAAGGCACAGAAAGAACAAAGTTGTAAATCAAAATGCACGTTGTGAAAAGCAAGACAATTGACTTTTTGGACCATTATTCTTTACAGACATGGATCTGCTTAGCGTTTCTCCAACTTGTTTTATGAGTTTGCGGTTATGAGTTTCCAAGACCACACATACCTCCGTAAATCCCTGTTAAATGTTTGTCCATTTAAATCAAGGCCTGGCACACAGGAGACTGAAGAGGCCTTTCTGTCTGTCAGACTGTTTGCATAACTCAAATAGAATCCAAAGTTTTTTCTCTATATGTACTTTATACCATGTAGTGTAATCAATACTGCAAAGCGAATGATAAACATCATAATGATTATTAATATTATGTCTTAAGTAACTTCTTAAATCTGTTGAGTTTAGGGGAGAATTTTTACATCAAACTTTTGCATCATTTTCTCTCTTTTTTTTAACCACTGTAGTGTAATAAAGATTCCTCCTATGGGTACCAACGTCCTTCTTCTCTCACCCTCTCAGTATTTCAGATAGCCCCCCCGCCCCTTCCTTTGTCTCTTTGAAGGTCTTGTTTTCTCTTCTCGTCCAGACAGGGTCCGTATTAAACACTCATCGCTGTGATAACCTTGTTCTCTGCCACTCCACCACATCTCAGCCACATTGGCTCTTCCCTCGAAGCTGACCTCACCATCTCAGAACGCTCAAGCCACACCAGCTTGTTGCCTGCAGCGTTCTTCAGGATTCCGTCTCACGTGAATGATGTAAAGCTCGGAGAAAATGCAACATGGCCATTCAGACTGCAGACGCTTTGAAAACGACTGGATACAAATCCGATTTCCACATACAGAAGCGGCTCAGATTGGATTTTTTTTTGCGAGGGGGGGAGGGGTGAAAGATCAGAAAGTTCAGACTGCTGCGTGAGAATGTAACACAAGACAACCATAAGAAAACTTAGATGCAGCGTTCATTAAAAATGTTTTTTTTTATTTGCTGAAACTGTCACCATGTCGTGTCGGATAATCTGTGAAAAAAATCGAGCTCTTCTGCTTTCCTCCAGTGCTAACTAAAAGCAACCAATCAGAGCTAGCAGGAGGGTCTTAGCGCTGTCAATCACCATCGCATGCACCTCCTCTGGTTACCTACAGCTTTTGTAGGTAACCAGAAGTAACCAGAAGGCTAAAGCTAGTTAGCATGGTGGTGGATAAACCGCTTTCCCGTAGCATTAGCACGTTGAACAGCGAGTACGCAAGGTAGACTGACAGGGATAAGCCCCTCCTCCTGGCTCCTGATTGGTTGCTTTTGGTGCATTTCTTCAGATGGCAATAGCAGCTCAGGAGAGGAGGTGGAGGAGATTGATCTTTTCACAGATTATCTGTCTCATATTATACAGTCATGACCAGGTGACAGTTTTAACAAATATGTAAAAATCCATATATTTTTTAAGAGTTACATACTGCAGCTTTAAGGTTCTAGTCATGCGGTAGAGCCATTGGGATAAAGAAAGAGGAGAGTGAGGAAAATGTGTACAAATGGAAATGGGCTATTGAACAAAAGTTCATTTGGCTAAACCGTCTTTCGTCAGGTGGAAAAAAACATTTAGCAGGACGACTTTGTTTGCTAAAGTCAATCAACTTCATGCTACAGCTGCCTGATGAATGTGGTGACTAATTCATCTGACACACAAACTTTTATCAAATGCCTGAGTGCAGCTGAATAAGTCTGGCTTCTAGAAACTGGAACTGGGAAGTTAAAGGTCCAACCTCCGTTTTCTGTCATCAGAGGTACACAGACACAGAACCTCAGCAGCTTCAGGACATAACATCAGAACAAATGCTCCTTTCTGCAACCGCCTTATGAAACATATTGGTGCCACAAGTCATCAACTACGAAAAATTTCAATCACTAAAACTCATTAATGAACACTTCTGTAAATTCAATTGGAGGAATTGTAAACTGTTGTTGCCGGGTGGGTGACCTGTGTTTCTCTTTCTATTCATATTGGATCTGGTCCAAACCCAGACTGCTGCAGCTGCTCTGATTCGCTCCAGCACGGTTTCATGATGTTCATCAAAGCCATGTGTGATGCTTGATGCCTTTTTGTTCTGCCGCCTTGGATATGGAGACGTCGTTAAGGTACAGATGCAAATCTCTCAGTGCCTAACAATTTGATTCTGAATTTTAGGGCTATGATCAAATTCAGAAACAACTTTCCAGTTCAAAGGACCAAGAGGTTCTGTTTAAATTATGTGACTGACAAGAGAAGAAGACATTGTAAACAAATAGATCATTTATTTAAAACAAATCCAGACTGTATCAAATTCCATCAGTTTAGGTTTCCTCATCAAAAACATGCCTGGAGTTTTTGATATCAAGGATATTTGAGAAATCCTTGAATCTCCATAGCAACCACTGAGCTGTGCAAAATGTCTGCTTGGACCTAGCACCACCTCACAGAACAGCCTCCCCCACTCAGCTCCTTCAGACTAGCCAGCAGCAATTAGCAAACACCTGGTGGATCTGCAGATCTATTAAGCTCATTATAGGAGCTGCTTCTCAGTGAAACGCTGGTGAAATTGTTCCTAAAGGGTTAACAGAGGAGCCATGTTGACTTCCTGAAGGCGGAGCTTCAGAAAGAGCAGGAGTTTTTAAAGTGACAGAGACCCAATTTCAATGGGTTACATTGCAAAGAAAAAAATTCTTTAAGCCATATTTGATATATATAGCATGTTTATAACAACTGAAGGTAACATAGTTAATTGGTTGTGCTATAAAATGACACCATATTGCCCCTCTAAATTACTACATTAGGTCAGCTTAGCGTATTTGTGAGCTTGCCTCTTTATTATTAAATTGAATATAATTTCACTTTTTTGTGTAACTTTTCTTCAGGTTAACTTAGAAAGTGAGCTATTATATTTACAGGTTAATTTTCTAACCTACAGAAAAGTAACTGTTAGGGAAGCTTAACTGTGAAAAATTGGACCGATGTTGATATGCGATAGTCATACTGCTGTTATGTTAGATTTACCAATAGTTTATTTGATCATTCTTTTTATGCGATCACTTGTTTAATCATAAGAATAATCGATAGATTACTTGTTTACTAAAATATTAGTTTACAACAACCCTACTAAAAATACATACGGCACGTGAGAGGAGGCGACATGCAGCACACTCAAATCAAAGTTTTCAAAGACGTACAACTTAAACACATTTTAAAATTGATTTTTTAACATTTTGAATCAATTCTGAATTCCCAGGATGTGTGAAATGTGATTTTATTTCAATACTTCTACTTTTGGGTAAGACCATCACAAAGCGAGAAAAATAAGCAGGGAAGAAAGGCACTTCTCTGACAGGAGGCACTCAGAACGCCATCACACTGGCCTGACATTCACCTTGGAACCATTTAATAAACATCGGATAAAGGTAGCAT
>NC_045691.1:31929627-32003134 GCF_003331165.1 Xiphophorus hellerii | reverse complement strand
ATTGCAGACAACATGCTTATGAAAATTAGTACAATGAAACAATAGGTACACTTTAGAGGAAATGTGAAAAATATTTAACCAAGGACAGAGTATTGTTTTAATTTAATATCACAGTATTCCAGTATTATTGCAAACATACTGACATTTCTCCTTCCTAAGAACAGTGAGGATCAACGGCAGAACATTCCCATTCACTGCACTTTACAGAAACCTACAAAAAAAGAACACTTGTATTTTAAAGAGTACAGACAAATGGCAAAGAAAAAAGTCTGACTTACAATTTTAAGACGTAGCGGACTCGCTATGCATGTGACATCATCGGAACCGATGATGATTGGGACCGGATGCCTGGGGTGGGGAAACATTTCTAGGTTACTTCTTTACCTGTTTATGTTAGAAGTAGAAAAAATAGTCAGCAATATCATAGAATCAGTTGATGTTGAGGCATCAACTATGAAGCTGTTTTCAGTGAGGTCTTAAGGGAGACAATCTACCATAAAATCTTTCCATCCATGATCTGAACACATTGATCCCTGCAGGGTGGTGAGGGGGGCCGGTGGGGCCCAGCTCCAGCTGTCATCAGACGAGAGGCGGGGTTCACCCTGGACAGGTCACCAGTCCATCGCAGGCACTGAAAGCTAACAATGAATAAAATGTATGAAAGAGAAATGATAAATTAACAAGGAGAATAAATTATGTCCAATTATTTTAAAATCAAATCATGTTTACTAATTGCAGTGATTTATAATTGCTGACATCAGAGACTCAGAACCTGGTTTTAGAGGAAGAATTGAGCTGAATCAGAAAAACTGAAGTATATTTTGAGGTTGTCAATAACATTCCTCTGTGGGATCCAAAAGTCAAGATTCTGAGAGTAGCGTTGTTGTCTTGTAATAGGAAGGGCGTAGGTTCGATTTCATCTTCCTCTTGCCACGTGTCAACGTGCTTTGGCACCACTGTTTGTATATGTTGGGCCTCCCAGCTGTGGTGTTTATCTGTATATGGCAGCCTGAGTCTGTTGAATGTGTAGGTCACTCATAGCACAAAGGCTTCAGCCTGGATGTATTATTGAGTTTTAAATATATAACATGTTTTCAGACTCTACACTGGTTTCCAAAATATAAACTCTCCAGCTTTTATTTAGCAGCTGAACCAAAATCTGCAAAATAAAAATCCAACTGTTTTGTCAGTTGATCCGAATTTCCGAACGCGGCTCCCCGCATCTCAGACCACGGCTCCGACCTTTATTTCAAATAAAAAAAACCCTACTGTATTGTTTTTACCTCTAAAATATATATTTCTCAAATATCAGGATCAACGGGGCATTTCCGACCGCACTTCCGAACGGGACTCCGACCGCAGAGTGTACTTGCTTTAAATTTACTTAAATGGATCCACGATTAGCTGTAACAATTGATATTTGAGAAATATATATTTTAGAGGTAAAAACAATACAGTAGTTGTTTTGTTTTTTTTTAAATAAATGTTAATAAAATATTGTCACATGGACATCCAGGTTGTTGAATTGTACTTAAAAGTATGTATGTGTATATATGTACACACACACACACGCCCACACACAGGTATGTGTGTGTGTGCTGTTGTTGCGCAACACCCCCCCCCTCCTTTCTGTCTCTACTGTCTCACTCTCTACTTCCTCTTCTGAGAGGGGAGATGTGCTACCAGCTCTCCTTCTAACGGGTTAATTGAGTTTCCTAAATCTGCCGGGATTTACCCTGTCCAGAACTGAAGTAAACTCTGTTTAAGCTGGTTTCGAGAAACGATTCGCCTGGTTTTCTGACGGCCTACATCCAGGTGTCCCACCCTTCTTCCCCCTGTGAATTAGCCAGACTGAGCAGCCTACAGCCAACTAGTTTCACAGAGCACACCTGTTAACGGTCGCTCGTTCTCTATTTTACAACTTGCATTTGTTATTGAACCAGGTAGGTTTTAGTGACTCGGGCGAGTCCCAAGGATGACGTTTTAAATTTGGGCTACCAGCAACCTAAAAACATTTTAAACTTTTTCCTCTCCAGAATCAAACATCATAGCTATTTTACAACCATCAAAGAACTTTAAGGTGACTCATTAACTGAATGTCCACAACATCTTTTAGATTTTCTTTATGCTAAATATTTTATTAATAAGGCATTTTTGCAAGGGTCAGTACAGCTTAATTCAGTAGCAGAAATAATCAAATAAGTAAAATCAATCATCTAGTCTGTCTTTCCCTACTGCTGATACTAAGAACTAAAAAAGAGAACCTTTGAGAGAGACGGACGGAGTTTGGTGTTTCGAACCCCAGACCTGGCTTGATGATGAAGAAGGTGCTGCAGCAGGAGGAAGATGTTGATCGGCGAAGGCAGGAATCTCTGTAGGTCTGATGAGCCTCCTCTCCGCATGGATGGTGAGGTCACACAGGACTTGGTGCTGGCAGGAAAAAAGGCACCAGTTCTTCTTCTTTGTCTTTGCCTTTGTCTTCATCTTTGTCTTTGGGGTCTGAACCCAGCCGATGAGAGAAGTGCGATTTGAAGCCACATGTTGCAGGGCTGACGGGTTGGTCTCCATGAGAAGGTCAGTCTTCGGCTCTGTGGCCCCGGCTCTTCTTCAGCTGCAGAGTTCTTTGTCCATCTCTTGGCTCGAAGCTGCCCGGAGGATCCAACGAAAGGTTCCTCTTTTGCACCCACCTTATATAGGGTTTATCCACCCTTTTGGTGCGTTTTCATTGGCTGTCTGCTTAGACAGATGACCTCACATCCATCACTGTCCTTCAGACATTATGTCCTGATGTCTGTGCTAATGTCTCAGAGTTGCTCAACCTCCTGTCCATTGCCTGCACAACCTTTTACCTAAATAAGGCGTTGATCATCTCTGCTCTCCTGTTAGTTCCCCTTTTTCCCTTAACCGTTCACCTTTCACCTACCATCTACCTACAACATATCAGTGATATTTAATTGCAGTTACACCTTTTACACCATTTCAAGTTCAATGTCAAAATCACATTTATATCACATTTATTTTCTTTTAGCTTCTCTGATCTAGCATTCATTTATAATTTTATAACCATAACTTATATCACATTTATTTTCTTCAGCTTCTCTGATTTATCATTCATTTATGATTTTATAACCATAACTTATTAATTATACTTATTATAATCCTAATGTGAGTTATTACAGATGTTTTTCTGAAAAGAAACCAAGAATAATCCATGATTCTAATTATTTGATACTAAAGTTACAGTTACTTGTTTTTCTTATAAGTGTTCCCACAAATGTTCGTGTAAATATTATTACAAGTAAACCAATATTAATATAAATATTTTACTTTGAATCTTATCAAATTACTCAAAATGTTTAGATTTTCTTCTTTAACTTTCATGCTTTAAAATAAGAAATAGTCTCAGCTATATTTATAAATCTGCAGGCTGGAAACTTTCTTCCTCTTTTTCCAGGAAACCTGCTTTTCCTGTTTAATGACTCTCTCTGTCTGACTATGATTTCTTATGATTAGATAGAAAAAAGTAGAATTAAAGCAAAGTTTGCATGAGACAAAACAACACACACAACCAGATTTATTTTATTGACACTTAAGTCTACTGCTGGGCCTAGATGTCACTTGAGTGATTCCTTTTAAAGATAACTTTATTTTTTATTACTGCTAAACTAAAATCTCCAGCATGGGGAAGTGGGATGAGCTCGGATTTTCTTGACACCCCCTCCACGAGGTCAGACCTTTCACATGCTGGGAGTCCATCACCCTCCTGCAGTTCGCCGTCCTCATCCCCTGGAAAGAGAAGATGTTCGTCTGGGATGTGAAGATGCAGATTCTTCATCCTCAGTTGTCACAGAGGGCTCAGTGTAGTCATCAAAACTCCACTTCTCTTGACACCCCCTCCTTGGAGTTTTGATTTCCCCCATGAGGTGATGAATGTCGAAGAAAACTTGGATCGCTCTGAGTCTTCTACAAGAACCTTCGCTGGATGAACTGTCGGTTCTTCAGGATGTGGGATGGTTCTTTAGGGAAGATGGGCTGAGACAGAAGGCCTCAAAAAAAAAAAAATTCTGGCTGTTCAGCAGAGCAAAGCAAAAAGCATAAGCATCATGACACTTTATCCGTAATCATGATCCTTTTCCATTTTAATCCATCAGGTTGTGACAGGAGTTCTTCTTTAGCATAGTCCAATTTCTTCACGGCCCTCCCAGTCCAAAGCCTTGAAGTTGTTCTTTGAACGGCAACCTTCCTGTAATAGTGGCCAGTCTACTGTAGGATGGCATGGTGCTTGATTCTCTGGCCACCTTCTCGTAATGTTCTGGTTCGCTGTAGCTAAGAACTGGCTTGAGCACTGCTTCCTCATGGACCCCTTTCTTCATCAGTAGTACTGTGTTGAAGTTCAGTACTTGCTTTACAAAATCTCGGGCGTTGAATCTCAGCTTGATCACCGTAGTTGCAGGCCGATCTTGAGCTTTAATCCAAACTCTCTGCCCTGTTTTCAGTGACACTTTGAGCTGCAACTTCCCTTTTTCTTCTCTGAGCAAAAAGGAGAAGTGTCTTCGCCTCCCTGCTTTCTGTGACGTGAACGGAGTTCCTCTGCAGGGGAAGACCTGCTCTTCTAGCAGTTGTCACTGTGTCCATCAGCACCAAGAGGTACTTCTCACCTCTCTTTCCTGTTGTCCCCATTGGCTCTGCTACATCCATGCAGACTGAACCCCATGGGACTGTGCTCTTGATGAACAAACCTTCCATCCGCTCCCCTGGGTGCCCTGGGTAGCTGTGCAGAAAGCTGATGCAGTTCTGTTGAGTTCTCCTCCTTTTCCAAACGATCTGGACGGCCGGCTTCCTCCGGTTTCTTCCCCAGATTTTCCTCCTCGAAGTGATCATCCATCACTCCGTCTCTCTGTCGGTTCGAGTTGTCTATCCCCCAAAGCCTCTCTTTAGCCTTCAAGCAGGGATGGGTCTAGACTATGTTGGCTACTAGCTTCACTGTCTGGATCCGGTCATTTATCCTCAGTAGAAGCTTTCCCTCACCTGTATGCCATACAGTTACTGCAAGGGTTGGGACTGACGGCCTTATCAGTCACCATTAACTCTATTCCCTAAGAGTTAACAAACCAAGTGAGCTATTCAGATCCTCACATCTGTTTTCACTGACTTGGCATAGGGCCCTCCTACTCCCGTTAGTCTGGGCCCCACGTTGGGCGCCACTTGTTGTTGCGCAACACCCCCCCCCCTCCTTTCTGTCTCTACTGTCTCACTCTCTACTTCCTCTTCTGAGAGGGGAGATGTGCTACCAGCTCTCCTTCTAACGGGTTAATTGAGTTTCCTAAATCTGCCGGGATTTACCCTGTCCAGAACTGAAGTAAACTCTGTTTAAGCTGGTTTCGAGAAACGATTCGCCTGGTTTTCTGACGGCCTACATCCAGGTGTCCCACCCTTCTTCCCCCTGTGAATTAGCCAGACTGAGCAGCCTACAGCCAACTAGTTTCACAGAGCACACCTGTTAACGGTCGCTCGTTCTCTATTTTACAACTTGCATTTGTTATTGAACCAGGTAGGTTTTAGTGACTCGGGCGAGTCCCAAGGATGACGTTTTAAATTTGGGCTACCAGCAACCTAAAAACATTTTAAACTTTTTCCTCTCCAGAATCAAACATCATAGCTATTTTACAACCATCAAAGAACTTTAAGGTGACTCATTAACTGAATGTCCACAACATCTTTTAGATTTTCTTTATGCTAAATATTTTATTAATAAGGCATTTTTGCAAGGGTCAGTACAGCTTAATTCAGTAGCAGAAATAATCAAATAAGTAAAATCAATCATCTAGTCTGTCTTTCCCTACTGCTGATACTAAGAACTAAAAAAGAGAACCTTTGAGAGAGACGGACGGAGTTTGGTGTTTCGAACCCCAGACCTGGCTTGATGATGAAGAAGGTGCTGCAGCAGGAGGAAGATGTTGATCGGCGAAGGCAGGAATCTCTGTAGGTCTGATGAGCCTCCTCTCCGCATGGATGGTGAGGTCACACAGGACTTGGTGCTGGCAGGAAAAAAGGCACCAGTTCTTCTTCTTTGTCTTTGCCTTTGTCTTCATCTTTGTCTTTGGGGTCTGAACCCAGCCGATGAGAGAAGTGCGATTTGAAGCCACATGTTGCAGGGCTGACGGGTTGGTCTCCATGAGAAGGTCAGTCTTCGGCTCTGTGGCCCCGGCTCTTCTTCAGCTGCAGAGTTCTTTGTCCATCTCTTGGCTCGAAGCTGCCCGGAGGATCCAACGAAAGGTTCCTCTTTTGCACCCACCTTATATAGGGTTTATCCACCCTTTTGGTGCGTTTTCATTGGCTGTCTGCTTAGACAGATGACCTCACATCCATCACGGTCCTTCAGACATTATGTCCTGATGTCTGTGCTAATGTCTCAGAGTTGCTCAACCTCCTGTCCATTGCCTGCACAACCTTTTACCTAAATAAGGCGTTGATCATCTCTGCTCTCCTGTTAGTTCCCCTTTTTCCCTTAACCGTTCACCTTTCACCTACCATCTACCTACAACATATCAGTGATGTTTAATTGCAGTTACACCTTTTACACCATTTCAAGTTCAATGTCAAAATCACATTTATATCACATTTATTTTCTTTTAGCTTCTCTGATCTAGCATTCATTTATAATTTTATAACCATAACTTATATCACATTTATTTTCTTCAGCTTCTCTGATTTATCATTCATTTATGATTTTATAACCATAACTTATTAATTATACTTATTATAATCCTAATGTGAGTTATTACAGATGTTTTTCTGAAAAGAAACCAAGAATAATCCATGATTCTAATTATTTGATACTAAAGTTACAGTTACTTGTTTTTCTTATAAGTGTTCCCACAAATGTTCGTGTAAATATTATTACAAGTAAACCAATATTAATATAAATATTTTACTTTGAATCTTATCAAATTACTCAAAATGTTTAGATTTTCTTCTTTAACTTTCATGCTTTAAAATAAGAAATAGTCTCAGCTATATTTATAAATCTGCAGGCTGGAAACTTTCTTCCTCTTTTTCCAGGAAACCTGCTTTTCCTGTTTAATGACTCTCTCTGTCTGACTATGATTTCTTATGATTAGATAGAAAAAAGTAGAATTAAAGCAAAGTTTGCATGAGACAAAACAACACACACAACCAGATTTATTTTATTGACACTTAAGTCTACTGCTGGGCCTAGATGTCACTTGAGTGATTCCTTTTAAAGATAACTTTATTTTTTTATTACTGCTAAACTAAAATCTCCAGCATGGGGAAGTGGGATGAGCTCGGATTTTCTTGACAGTGCGTGTGTGTGTGGCCCGGTTCTCCTTCAGAACCAAGCTGCTGGCTTCATGGAGCTGTGGTTCTGGTTTCCTCCTGATCAGAACCAACAAACTCTGACAGCAGATTTCTACAAACTCTCTTAAAGCTGCAGCTTCTCAGTGGGAGGAGAATGGTTCAGGCTTCCTGATTGGACACAGAGACAGCAATCAGCCAATCAGAGGAGCAGCAGCTTGCTGTGTTCCTGCGTTTGTGTTGGTGTGAAGATGAGTGTTGTTGCTGTGTCCATGTCTCCAGGAAGTCCAGCTGGACTCCAGCCGTCCAACATGTCTAGAGACAGTGGTCCTCATCCATCAAACTGTGGCAGCAGCAGATCTGATCTCAGATCTGTTTGCTCTCTCAGCTCAACAGGAAACAACTGATCGGGTTCATCCTGGTCACAGCTCTGAGATCAGTCTGACTGCAGCCTGGAAACCATCTACTGGATGTGCTGCGTCACTGACTGCTGCTGGAGAGAGGCTGGAAACACTCACTGATCTGCTCTCTCCTTCCTTCTTCTCTCTGCAGGTTCTGATCTCTGTGAAGTAGAGAATGGTCTCAGTGTCCTGCTGATCCTCAGAGGTTGAAGCTGCAGCAGTTTGAGTCTAAAGAGACTCTGACTGGATCATGATGATGACCTCTGACCTCCAAGGTTTTCCTCCCGTTTATTTTCTCGTGTCTGTCATTTATTGTTTGTCTCTTTGGATCAATAAAGATCCAATTCAAACTGGGCTCCATTTAGAGGCTTCGTGGAGTTTTGATCTGAACTGGATTCAACTGGAAAGTTGATCTTTTTTCTCTCTGATTCATTTTCATCCTGGAACCAGAAATGGTCTGAGAATGGAAACATGGGAATCATTTTCAGTTCAGCTTTGAAGCCATGAAAGACACTTCAAACCTCTTTTCTCTGCTGCTTCGTCCTTCTGCTGACATGAAAATGTTCCTCAAAGCTCCACAGATAAAAAGATGCTTCACTGGAAACTGCAGCGAAACTTCAGCTTCCATCAGAGAAACCAGTTTAACCAGTTTAGAACTGGATGTCCTACAGAAACTCTGATCTTAGAGCAGTTTTCAGAAACATGTGGAACCTGGAAAATAAAGATTTTATATATTTTATGTTCATTGTAAAAGCTAAATCTTGAAGTTTTACGTCATCATTGATTCTCAGCTTTAATTTCTCTCAGTTTGTTTTGGTTTTTACTTTTTTAACTCCATATTTCATGTTTTGAGTTTTCTAGAGAACTTCAGGGCTCTTTACTGTGATTTTACTGATTTATTCAAACCTCAGAGAATCACTGGGATAATGTGCTGATTGGTTCATGTTTGATTTTCATAATTCTTCTAATGTAATGTGGGTTGCTGGGTGTTTAACGACCAAATAAAGTTTTTAAAAAATCTTTGTGTATTTTTTATGCAGCTGATTGTGTACACATATAATAAATAAACTTGTCTTGTACATTCTGCGTCTTCTTCTCACACTTTTTGCCTGAGAGGAGAGTCTCTCCCTCAACCTAGGTACCCTTAGTTTAAACTTTAAGGTTTAAAGAGCTGTTGCTCTTTTTGCTTCAGCTATTAAATATTCCTTTTCTTTCCTTCTTTCTGTGCAACCATGAAAGCTGTGATCCCACCCGGCCCGGCTCAGTTGTTACCTGGTACCAGGAGGAGTTGGTTCTGATGCACCATACATCTGAAATAAAGTTGCTTGTCGCAGCCTTTCGTTCCAAAAAAGCAAAAAATAAAAACTCCAATAAAGGCTGTGGGTGGTAACAGGCGGTTTGGGATTTGTACGCACTTTGACTCGATTCATTTATTGCAAAAGTAGAAATAAAGGTCTTGTAACTTAGTTGAAATGAAAAATAATCTCAATTTAATGTTTGAAGGTGTAAACAAGTGTTCAAAAAAAAAAAATCATTCTACCAAACCTCCCGTCCACACCAGACATCCACCAAACAATCCACCCAGCACCCGGTGTGTTCTTAATTAATTACTTAAATTGGTGGGAGGGTCTAACAATTAACAACGTAAATTAAACAATTCCAAATATAAAAATTAATGACAAATTTTGATTCTAAATTAACTTAAATATATTCCAACTACCCAAAGAACAAAACAAAATTGGTAGAAATGATAAACTACAAAACCTTAGCATAAATGGCCACGACAGTTGCTCCTAAAGTCATCAGTTGGACCTGTCTGGTTCTTCATCTGGTCTCTGTCATGTTGTTTTGAACTCTCCGAACCCACATGCAAAGACTCTCTCAGGAGATCAGATTAAAGATTTATTTACAAAAGACAATTGGTGTGTAATGCAGGAGCGTCTGATCAGGAGCGGACCGGTGTGATCGAACAGCTGGTAGGTGGGCGTAACTCGTCAGGGAGCTCGGCGGATGGAACTGCAAATCCCGTACTTCGCATGGAGTGTCCAGACAACAGGGAGCCTAGGAATCACAGAAAGGTACAGGACAGGTAAGCGTGCGAAACAGACTGGATATCTTTCTAGAGATCTCAGGACCAGATGTACCACAAAGGCGACAACACTCTGGCGACGAAGTGCCGGGAACCCGCTCCTAATATGCTCCCGCTGATGATCCACAGGTGTGCCGAAACACACCTGTGGAGAGGGTGTGTGAATACGCGGGCGAGCTCTCGAACGCCACCTAGAAGGAAACCAGAGGAACTGCTGAAGCTGCAGATCCTGACAGTCTCTGGTTGTTCAAGCACGATGAAGAAGTTCCAATAGGTTCCAAATCTCATTATTTCTCAAGCAAATGATGCTGAGGGGTGCTGGTCAGGTCCTGAAACTGTTAAACGGACCTGGGTGGAGCACAGAATGGAAAATTGGTGAAGTACAAAAAGAAGTGCTCATTTGACCAAACTTGATTCGTATTCTCCCTCCAACCCTCTGCAGGTCCCCGCCATGTTTGGTGGTCCTAGCCCATTCCTTTCATGTAGCTGCCATAGACTCCCGTTCATTTTTCGACCTAGTCAAAGTCTGGCTAGGAACGTCTTATCGCGCTGGGACTTAACCCTAACTTCAGTGGCCTCTTACCTCAACCAGGTTTCACTACATTTTGATTTGCTTTTTTAGCTCAATCTTTTAAATAAATCAGCTGAGCTTTAAAACCTCGTCTGAGTTTCTGTTGAATGAAGGAGTTTTGCCTCAATGCTGCTCGGCTCACCAGGAATTGGCCTTAAAAGTAAATATGTTTAAACAGATTTTCTCTCCTTTTACTTTTTAAGGAGTAAAAAGGAACAGATGAACTCATGTTCATTCATGTTTATTGGAATAAACATGAGTTCATTCCAATAAACTCATGTTATTGGAATGAACTCAGCTCAGCTTTAAAAAGTCATCTCAGTGATAACTGTTGGATGATGGAGTTTTATCTTAATGCTTCTCTGAAGGGGCTTGAATTTGGTTTTAAAAGTCTGATATTTTAACCAAGTTTTATTTTGTTTTATTTGTCTTCAAACTCTGTTTTGAAGACAGAAATCACAGCTCAGCTTCTGATTTCATTGTTGAGCTCCTGCTAGGTGCCAGAAATGTGTATTATCACGGTTCTGAACATCAGAAATGGACTTTAAAAAACCCAGAATGCATTGCATGGTGGGGCTTCATATTTTAGCTTCTAGTTCAGCTGTTTTTGCTGCAACCCCTAACAAACCATATACTGTTTTCATCAAAATGAACTCCTCTATCAAACTAGATGACTTAGAATGAATTTGGAAACTTGTAGAAAATCAGCACCATGAGTCAGAATAGGGTGTTTATTGTTGAACTGTTGCCTGCTGCGAGCTTGAAAAAGAAAAACCACCTGCTGGCTGCTTTGGGTAAGTACCCTTACCTATTAATGTGGTCATGGAGTTACAACGGAGCATTCTAGAGGTCTTGCGGTGTATGATGGCACTAGAATGGCTCTTTGGTTTCGTTTCAGGGATGATGGTTTGAACCCCAGCAAGTGTCTAGAGATCTGGAAAGCAGCAGCTGGTCCAGGTTCTTCTTCCTTGGGACAATGGCTGGGTGATGATGACTTGGTATGACTGCTAATGCTCATCCTCCTGGTTAGCGTTATGACACGGGGAGCCATACCAATCTGGTGCGCAGTTCATTTTGGCTAGCTTGATAAAGGTGAGTCGGTGCCCCACCAAGCAGACTCCCAGTACTCTACACAAACCAGACCAGCAGAGAATCAATCAATGCAGAGCATGCTGCATGTTAACCTTGCAGTGTTAACGGATAGCACGTGGGAAAGGTGACTCGGGAGTCTTGAATGCAGTCCAATCTTCTATAGCCTCACAAGCCCATGTGAGGCCCAAGACCATTTTGGCAGCTTCCATGCAGAAAAGCATGATGCTCTTCTTTGTGTGTCACACATTGGTCTTTGCAGTACAACAGCCAGCTATTGGCTATAGCAAGATCCTTAATTAGTACCCTCAATTTCCATTTTTTGCCACTTGTGTGGTAGCAACTCATAAGGTCAATTACACCCATCTTGGAGTTGTATATATGGACAATACTGGGTTGTGAGATGGTCACTTATTTCAGTTTGACGTCTTTGTGAGGTGTCTTCTTGCAGGGTTAGGTAATTATGCAAGTAGTGGCATGCTAACCCTGTGCCACTACCTTTTTTTTTTTTTTTTTTTTTTACCAGAATACTGTTTGGATCAGATGCTTCCATGGGAACTTTGGCTTCTGCAATCACCCATTTTGGCTGTCCCCTGTAATGTTTTCTAGTCTACAACTAACATGTGGCAGTAAAATGACCTCATGTGGATGCCGGGTGATAGGAGGTTACGTTCCACATATATTTGTACATGGCCCCTTAAGTTACAGTTCTAAAATGTGAGCTCATGGTGGTGAGAAAATTGGAGTATAGGTTCATACAACTTTTCTTAAAGTGAATATCTTGTAGTTTTAACAAGTGTGCACATTTAAACCCTTCAATGCTGAAAAATATAAATGTACTTTACTATTTTTTAAGGTTTAAACTTTAAGGTTTAAACTTTAAGGTTTAAACTTTAAGGTTTAAACTTTAAGGTTTAAACTTTAAGGTTTAAACTTTAAGGTTTAAACTTTAAGGTTTAAACTTTAAGGTTTAAACTTTAAGGTTTAAACTTTAAGGTTTAAACTTTAAGGTTTAAACTTAAGGTTTAAACTTTAAGGTTTAAACTTTAAGGTTTAAACTTTAAGGTTTAAACTTTAATGGTTTAAACTTAAGGTTTAAACTTTAAGGTTTAAACTTTAAGGTTTAAACTTTAAGGTTTAAACTTTAAGGTTTAACCTTTAAGGTTAAACTTTAAGGTTTAAACTTTAATGGTTTAAACTTTTAAGGTTTTAAACTTTAAGGTTTAAACTTTAAGGTTTAAACTTTAAGGTTTAACTTTAAGGTTTAAACTTTAAGGTTTAACTTTAAGGTTTAAACTTTAAGGTTTAAACTTTAAGGTTTAAACTTTAAGGTTTAAACTTTAAGGTTTAAACTTTAAGGTTTAAACTTTAAGGTTTAAACTTTAAGGTTTTAAACTTTAAGGTTTAACTTTAAGGTTTAAACTTTAAGGTTTAAAAACTTTAAGGTTTAACTTAAGGTAAACTTAAGTTTAAACTTTAAGTTTAAACCTTTAAGTTTAAACTTAAGTTTAAACTTAAGTTTAAACTTAAGGTTTAAACTTAAGTTTAAACTTAAGTTTAAACTTAAGTTTAAACTTAAGTTTAAACTTTAAGTTTAAACTTAAGTTTAAACTTAAGTTTAAACTTTAAGTTTAAACTTAAGTTTAAACTTAAGTTTAAACCTTAAGTTTAAACTTAAGGTTTAAACTTTAAGTTTAAACTTAAAGTTTAAACTTAAGTTTAAACTTAAGTTTAAACTTAAGTTTAAACTTAAGGTTTAAACTTAAGTTTAAACTTAAAGTTTAAACTTAAGTTTAAACTTAAGTTTAAACTTAAAGTTTAAACTTAAGTTTAAACTTAAAGTTTAAACTTAAGTTTAAACTTAAGTTTAAACTTAAGTTTAAACTTAAGTTTAAACTTAAGTTTAAACTTAAGTTTAAACTTAAGTTTAAACTTAAGTTTAAACTTT
This sequence comes from Xiphophorus hellerii, assembly GCF_003331165.1. Lineage (NCBI taxonomy): Eukaryota > Metazoa > Chordata > Actinopteri > Cyprinodontiformes > Poeciliidae > Xiphophorus > Xiphophorus hellerii. Next base: position 31,989,719 of record NC_045691.1, on the reverse strand, counting down.
AAGTTTAAACCTTAAGTTTAAACTTAAAGTTTAAACTTAAGTTTAAACTTAAGTTTAAACTTAAGTTTAAACTTTAAGTTTAAACTTAAGTTTAAACTTAAGTTTAAACCTTAAGTTTAAACCTTAAAGTTTAAACCTTAAGTTTAAACTTAAGTTTAAACCTTAAAGTTTAAACTTAAAGTTTAAACCTTAAAGTTTAAACCTTAAAGTTTAAACCTTAAGTTTAAACTTAAAGTTTAAACTTAAAGTTTAAACCTTAAAGTTTAAACCTTAAAGTTTAAACCTTAAAGTTTAAACTTAAAGTTTAAACCTTAAAGTTTAAACCTTAAGTTTAAACTTAAAGTTTAAACCTTAAAGTTTAAACTTAAAGTTTAAACTTAAGTTTAAACCTTAAAGTTTAAACCTTAAGTTTAAACCTTAAAGTTTAAACTTAAAGTTTAAACCTTAAGTTTAAACCTTAAAGTTTAAACCTTAAGTTTAAACCTTAAGTTTAAACCTTAAAGTTTAAACCTTAAGTTTAAACTTAAAGTTTAAACCTTAAAGTTTAAACCTTAAAGTTTAAACCTTAAAGTTTAAACCTTAAAGTTTAAACCTTAAAGTTTAAACCTTAAGTTTAAACCTTAAAGTTTAAACCTTAAGTTTAAACCTTAAAGTTTAAACCTTAAAGTTTAAACCTTAAAGTTTAAACCTTAAAGTTTAAACCTTAAAGTTTAAACCTTAAGTTTAAACCTTAAAGTTTAAACCTTAAGTTTAAACCTTAAAGTTTAAACCTTAAAGTTTAAACCTTAAAGTTTAAACCTTAAAGTTTAAACCTTAAAGTTTAAACCTTAAAGTTTAAACCTTAAAGTTTAAACTTAAAGTTTAAACCTTAAAGTTTAAACCTTAAAGTTTAAACCTTAAAGTTTAAACCTTAAAGTTAGGTTTTGCACAGCAGTACTATTCCTTAAAAAATAGTAAAGTACATTTATATTTTTCAGCATTGAAGGGTTTAAATGTGCACACTTGTTAAAACTACAAGATATTCACTTTAAGAAAAGTTGTATGAACCTATACTCCAATTTTCTCACCACCATGAGCTCACATTTTAGAACTGTAACTTAAGGGGCCATGTACAAATATATGTGGAACGTAACCTCCTATCACCCGGCATCCACATGAGGTCATTTTACTGCCACATGTTAGTTGTAGACTAGAAAACATTACAGGGGACAGCCAAAATGGGTGATTGCAGAAGCCAAAGTTCCCATGGAAGCATCTGATCCAAACAGTATTCTGGTAAAAAAAAAAAAAAAAAAAAAGGTAGTGGCACAGGGTTAGCATGCCACTACTTGCATAATTACCTAACCCTGCAAGAAGACACCTCACAAAGACGTCAAACTGAAATAAGTGACCATCTCACAACCCAGTATTGTCCATATATACAACTCCAAGATGGGTGTAATTGACCTTATGAGTTGCTACCACACAAGTGGCAAAAAATGGAAATTGAGGGTACTAATTAAGGATCTTGCTATAGCCAATAGCTGGCTGTTGTACTGCAAAGACCAATGTGTGACACACAAAGAAGAGCATCATGCTTTTCTGCATGGAAGCTGCCAAAATGGTCTTGGGCCTCACATGGGCTTGTGAGGCTATAGAAGATTGGACTGCATTCAAGACTCCCGAGTCACCTTTCCCACGTGCTATCCGTTAACACTGCAAGGTTAACATGCAGCATGCTCTGCATTGATTGATTCTCTGCTGGTCTGGTTTGTGTAGAGTACTGGGAGTCTGCTTGGTGGGGCACCGACTCACCTTTATCAAGCTAGCCAAAATGAACTGCGCACCAGATTGGTATGGCTCCCCGTGTCATAACGCTAACCAGGAGGATGAGCATTAGCAGTCATACCAAGTCATCATCACCCAGCCATTGTCCCAAGGAAGAAGAACCTGGACCAGCTGCTGCTTTCCAGATCTCTAGACACTTGCTGGGGTTCAAACCATCATCCCTGAAACGAAACCAAAGAGCCATTCTAGTGCCATCATACACCGCAAGACCTCTAGAATGCTCCGTTGTAACTCCATGACCACATTAATAGGTAAGGGTACTTACCCAAAGCAGCCAGCAGGTGGTTTTTCTTTTTCAAGCTCGCAGCAGGCAACAGTTCAACAATAAACACCCTATTCTGACTCATGGTGCTGATTTTCTACAAGTTTCCAAATTCATTCTAAGTCATCTAGTTTGATAGAGGAGTTCATTTTGATGAAAACAGTATATGGTTTGTTAGGGGTTGCAGCAAAAACAGCTGAACTAGAAGCTAAAATATGAAGCCCCACCATGCAATGCATTCTGGGTTTTTTAAAGTCCATTTCTGATGTTCAGAACCGTGATAATACACATTTCTGGCACCTAGCAGGAGCTCAACAATGAAATCAGAAGCTGAGCTGTGATTTCTGTCTTCAAAACAGAGTTTGAAGACAAATAAAACAAAATAAAACTTGGTTAAAATATCAGACTTTTAAAACCAAATTCAAGCCCCTTCAGAGAAGCATTAAGATAAAACTCCATCATCCAACAGTTATCACTGAGATGACTTTTTAAAGCTGAGCTGAGTTCATTCCAATAACATGAGTTTATTGGAATGAACTCATGTTTATTCCAATAAACATGAATGAACATGAGTTCATCTGTTCCTTTTTACTCCTTAAAAAGTAAAAGGAGAGAAAATCTGTTTAAACATATTTACTTTTAAGGCCAATTCCTGGTGAGCCGAGCAGCATTGAGGCAAAACTCCTTCATTCAACAGAAACTCAGACGAGGTTTTAAAGCTCAGCTGATTTATTTAAAAGATTGAGCTAAAAAAGCAAATCAAAATGTAGTGAAACCTGGTTGAGGTAAGAGGCCACTGAAGTTAGGGTTAAGTCCCAGCGCGATAAGACGTTCCTAGCCAGACTTTGACTAGGTCGAAAAATGAACGGGAGTCTATGGCAGCTACATGAAAGGAATGGGCTAGGACCACCAAACATGGCGGGGACCTGCAGAGGGTTGGAGGGAGAATACGAATCAAGTTTGGTCAAATGAGCACTTCTTTTTGTACTTCACCAATTTTCCATTCTGTGCTCCACCCAGGTCCGTTTAACAGTTTCAGGACCTGACCAGCACCCCTCAGCATCATTTGCTTGAGAAATAATGAGATTTGGAACCTATTGGAACTTCTTCATCGTGCTTGAACAACCAGAGACTGTCAGGATCTGCAGCTTCAGCAGTTCCTCTGGTTTCCTTCTAGGTGGCGTTCGAGAGCTCGCCCGCGTATTCACACACCCTCTCCACAGGTGTGTTTCGGCACACCTGTGGATCATCAGCGGGAGCATATTAGGAGCGGGTTCCCGGCACTTCGTCGCCAGAGTGTTGTCGCCTTTGTGGTACATCTGGTCCTGAGATCTCTAGAAAGATATCCAGTCTGTTTCGCACGCTTACCTGTCCTGTACCTTTCTGTGATTCCTAGGCTCCCTGTTGTCTGGACACTCCATGCGAAGTACGGGATTTGCAGTTCCATCCGCCGAGCTCCCTGACGAGTTACGCCCACCTACCAGCTGTTCGATCACACCGGTCCGCTCCTGATCAGACGCTCCTGCATTACACACCAATTGTCTTTTGTAAATAAATCTTTAATCTGATCTCCTGAGAGAGTCTTTGCATGTGGGTTCGGAGAGTTCAAAACAACATGACAGAGACCAGATGAAGAACCAGACAGGTCCAACTGATGACTTTAGGAGCAACTGTCGTGGCCATTTATGCTAAGGTTTTGTAGTTTATCATTTCTACCAATTTTGTTTTGTTCTTTGGGTAGTTGGAATATATTTAAGTTAATTTAGAATCAAAATTTGTCATTAATTTTTATATTTGGAATTGTTTAATTTACGTTGTTAATTGTTAGACCCTCCCACCAATTTAAGTAATTAATTAAGAACACACCGGGTGCTGGGTGGATTGTTTGGTGGATGTCTGGTGTGGACGGGAGGTTTGGTAGAATGATTTTTTTTTTTTGAACACTTGTTTACACCTTCAAACATTAAATTGAGATTATTTTTCATTTCAACTAAGTTACAAGACCTTTATTTCTACTTTTGCAATAAATGAATCGAGTCAAAGTGCGTACAAATCCCAAACCGCCTGTTACCACCCACAGCCTTTATTGGAGTTTTTATTTTTTGCTTTTTTGGAACGAAAGGCTGCGACAAGCAACTTTATTTCAGATGTATGGTGCATCAGAACCAACTCCTCCTGGTACCAGGTAACAACTGAGCCGGGCCGGGTGGGATCACAGCTTTCATGGTTGCACAGAAAGAAGGAAAGAAAAGGAATATTTAATAGCTGAAGCAAAAAGAGCAACAGCTCTTTAAACCTTAAAGTTTAAACTAAGGGTACCTAGGTTGAGGGAGAGACTCTCCTCTCAGGCAAAAAGTGTGAGAAGAAGACGCAGAATGTACAAGACAAGTTTATTTATTATATGTGTACACAATCAGCTGCATAAAAAATACACAAAGATTTTTTAAAAACTTTATTTGGTCGTTAAACACCCAGCAACCCACATTACATTAGAAGAATTATGAAAATCAAACATGAACCAATCAGCACATTATCCCAGTGATTCTCTGAGGTTTGAATAAATCAGTAAAATCACAGTAAAGAGCCCTGAAGTTCTCTAGAAAACTCAAAACATGAAATATGGAGTTAAAAAAGTAAAAACCAAAACAAACTGAGAGAAATTAAAGCTGAGAATCAATGATGACGTAAAACTTCAAGATTTAGCTTTTACAATGAACATAAAATATATAAAATCTTTATTTTCCAGGTTCCACATGTTTCTGAAAACTGCTCTAAGATCAGAGTTTCTGTAGGACATCCAGTTCTAAACTGGTTAAACTGGTTTCTCTGATGGAAGCTGAAGTTTCGCTGCAGTTTCCAGTGAAGCATCTTTTTATCTGTGGAGCTTTGAGGAACATTTTCATGTCAGCAGAAGGACGAAGCAGCAGAGAAAAGAGGTTTGAAGTGTCTTTCATGGCTTCAAAGCTGAACTGAAAATGATTCCCATGTTTCCATTCTCAGACCATTTCTGGTTCCAGGATGAAAATGAATCAGAGAGAAAAAAGATCAACTTTCCAGTTGAATCCAGTTCAGATCAAAACTCCACGAAGCCTCTAAATGGAGCCCAGTTTGAATTGGATCTTTATTGATCCAAAGAGACAAACAATAAATGACAGACACGAGAAAATAAACGGGAGGAAAACCTTGGAGGTCAGAGGTCATCATCATGATCCAGTCAGAGTCTCTTTAGACTCAAACTGCTGCAGCTTCAACCTCTGAGGATCAGCAGGACACTGAGACCATTCTCTACTTCACAGAGATCAGAACCTGCAGAGAGAAGAAGGAAGGAGAGAGCAGATCAGTGAGTGTTTCCAGCCTCTCTCCAGCAGCAGTCAGTGACGCAGCACATCCAGTAGATGGTTTCCAGGCTGCAGTCAGACTGATCTCAGAGCTGTGACCAGGATGAACCCGATCAGTTGTTTCCTGTTGAGCTGAGAGAGCAAACAGATCTGAGATCAGATCTGCTGCTGCCACCAGTTTGATGGATGAGGACCACTGTCTCTAGACATGTTGGACGGCTGGAGTCCAGCTGGACTTCCTGGAGACATGGACACAGCAACAACACTCATCTTCACACCAACACAAACGCAGGAACACAGCAGCTGCTGCTCCTCTGATTGGCTGATTGCTGTCTCTGTGTCCAATCAGGAAGCCTGACCATTCTCCTCCCACTGAGAAGCTGCAGCTTTAAGAGAGTTTGTAGAAATCTGCTGTCAGAGTTTGTTGGTTCTGATCAGGAGGAAACCAGAACCACAGCTCCATGAAGCCAGCAGGCTTGGTTCTGAAGGAGAACCGGGCCACACACACACGCACTGTCAAGAAAATCCGAGCTCATCCCACTTCCCCATGCTGGAGATTTTAGTTTAGCAGTAATAAAAAAATAAAGTTATCTTTAAAAGGAATCACTCAAGTGACATCTAGGCCCAGCAGTAGACTTAAGTGTCAATAAAATAAATTCTGGTTGGTGTGGTGTTTTGTCCTCATGCAACTTTGCTTTAATTCTACTTTTTCTATCTATCATAAGAAATCAATAGTCAGACAGAGAGGTCATTAAACATGAAAAGCAGGTTTCCTGGAAAAAGAGGAAGAAAGTTTCCAGCCTGCAGATTTATAATATAGCTGAGACTATTCTTATTTTAAAGCATGAAAGTTAAGAAGAAAATCTAAACATTTTGAGTAATTTGATAAGATTTCAAAGTAATAATTTATATTAATATTGGTTTACTTGTAATAATATTACACGAACATTTGTGGGAACACTTATAAGAAAAACAAGTAACTGTAACTTTAGTATCAAATAATTAGAATCATGGATTATTCTTGGTTTCTTTTCAGAAAAACATCTGTAATAACTCACATTAGGATTATAATAAGTATAATTAATAAGGGTCAGCCTACTGTTGCCAACTTTGCAACTTTTTTGCTATATCTAGTGCAGAAACAAGCAGGCCAATCTCTGTCAGACTTTGGTGATCAGAAAACCGTAATTGGTGCACCCCGACTTTCTTTTACAAACACCAATAATAACAGTTTCTCCTCCTGTTACTTGCATGAGAGCTGTTGTCATTAAAACAAAACTTTTAACCCTCCAGCAGTAATAGCAATGACTTTTTACTGCTGGAGGGAGTAAAACGTCCCTCCAGCAGTAGGGAGGACTGCTCCCTGTTGGACACAGCAAAGGTTTTTTACTCTGTGTCTTTGGTGGGGTCGCACTAACCTCGTTTGCTCTTTTACAAGGTTTTTTGTACGGTTTCATAAAGTGATGGACTGACTGCTTTCCCGCTGTCCAATCGTGACATTTTCTGTGCTCATTCTGAGCGTTGCATTAAAATCGCGAGAGCGTTAAAAAACACAGATATCCTTGCCTTGCGACTGTCTTTCTTTGAAATGCCAAAAAGCAAAAAATGTGTTTGTTTCCCCACACGTCTTCTCCATAGCATAATGCAGAACTGGATTGCTTCATAAGTGCAAAACATACAAACCAGAAAAGAGCAGCTTTTACTTCTGAACTATCATTCAATAAATATCAGATAATGGAAACTGTTTGACTGCAACTGTTGTAACAGCCAGCAACAAAAACAGAAAGAAAGAAAAAATTCCTGCTCATATTTTGAGTCATTTCAGAGACGCTGAAACTTAACTGCAGGTCTGGCATCTGCTCCAATGTCTCAATGCAGCGACTGTGAAACGGCAAGATGGAAGCCAACTAAGCCTTATATAATCACTCGGTTTAAGGATCATTCGGTAGCAAACCACAGAATCTCTGTTTCTGCTCTACAAATTACAGCATGTCACCATTAAGCCGCAGCAGAGCTGAGCTCCACTGCAGCACTAGGTGGGGGCAGGGAGCCACTGAGGGACGGTCCATTTCCAAAACGCCCTCCTTACAAAGAGACTCAGCTGCTAAGAACTAGTTCTAGATGTTAAACACATGAAAACTGTCTCCTGATTGGGTAAAGCTGTTGGGAAAGCATGTCGGTTAGGGTTAGGACTGGACTGAAGGTTCTCTAGACAAATATTGTTTACAATAGCAACATTGAAAAATGCAATAAACCTTATTTAATCAAACATTTCTGACCAATTCTTTGGTTTTGATCAAACTAATAAATGGACTTTAAAGAAACAATAATAAAAATGATGTGTTGTTTTGGAAGCACTATGTGAGTAAATAATGTGATACTAGGGATGCTTTGATCAGATTTTTTGCTGCCAATGCTCATACCGGTCACTGCCAATCACCTGGATTGGCTGTTAATTTTTCACTTTTAGGTATAAATGCTACGTCATCTGGCAAAATGGAAAAATGATCTGGCAATAAATTCACCAGATTAAGACAAAAAACATGCAAAACTATTTACAGGCACAATACAGCAGCTATTCGGTCAAAAGGACAACTTAAAAACCTGCAATCAGTAAAACAATATTTACCAGTAAGGCTCTCTGTACCATAAATTATACATAAATGAAATAAATCTCACAAACTGAATATCAAATAAGTTAAGTAAAAAAGGAAACATTAACTCAAAGTCAAATGCAAGTTGCATCAAAATAAACAATCCTAACTTACTAAATCAAAACTCCTTGAAGCATTGCTAATTGTTTGGTGCTGGCTCTGATTGGTTGTTTCTGACTGAGCGGCGTAATTCTGCAGAACACAGAAAGGAGGCAGAAGAGACCGATTTTTTTCCCCCAAAGCTCATCTGTCTCATGTTAGGACAGCAAGTTTCAATACATATGTAAAAAGAAAAATCTTTTTTTTTATTAAGTTACATGCTGCAGGTCTAAGCAGATGTTCAATGTGAGAGTTCACTGTCTGGTGGAGGTTGAACGTGAAACTGAACATGCCAGTATCGCGTGGCAACGCTCCAACAGTGAGAGCAGAACCCAGAATCTTCTACCGCTAGCCTATTATTTTAATTGTTTTTTGGGTTATTTGCACACTGGGCCTCTGCAGACTGCGAAGTATGAGATGCAGGTGATCGGATTTTGTGATCGGCAATAAGAGACAGTGATTGGCGATCATACCGTTTCACGGAAATTTGCAGATTGATGGGCACGCCTCTATGTGATCGAATGGTTTTCTCCTTGATTATTCTATTTTGATAATCACCAGCACATATCAATACATGAGCAACTTTTCAACGTGATGGAAAAAAAAGTCACATGGTCTTGTCTCATTGATGCATATCCATTTATTCCTAGTACTGACAAACTAAGTTCAGTTATGAGGCTTTGCTTCAATAGATCCTCTGTGATTTCAAGCGAGAATATTAGCAGCTTATTGATAGATTTCTATTAATCTTAGGTGAGATCTCCTTTTAACTAAAGGCTGCATAGTGGGCTAATTGTCAGCACTGTTTTCATGCATCAGATCCCCGCTGGGGCCAGCTGAGTGGTGTTCTCCCTGTGTATGGGTTACCTCCAGACTCCAAAGACGTTCATGTTGGCTTAATTGGTAGATATTGCTAAAAGTAGATATTAACCGATTTTCTCAAAGTAAAATTTAAATTCAGAATGTCTGTGAGTGTAGCATAAATTAGAGCAAAACTAAATGTAGAAAATGCTTTAATTCAAAAGAGAATTTAAACATTTTTGTGCATATAAAAACATTTAAAAATTTTCCATTAGTGAGCAGAATCACCTGATCAGTGGCCATTGTGATCCATTTTCCAATGAACAGGCACTACAAGTTACCTTAACACCAGAGGCGTGCCGATCGATCGGCCACCAATCATCGGCCTATTTCCATGAAAAAGTGTATGATAGGTGATCGCCGATCACCGTCTCTTGTTGACGATCACACAACGGTGCCGAAGTGCCGATTTCACTTCGCAGCCAGTGCACCTTATCTCCTCTTTCCTTCACATTGCGCAAGCACGTGGCAACAAATGCTAAACAGTGTAGTGAGAAACTTTAACGCTCAGCATCAATGGGGAAGTTTGCGTGTTGCGACGGAAAATTACCTCGTTGGTGAAGAGCGTCAAAATGCATCAACACAAGTCTAATATGACATTTAAAAAACAAAGCACTTGACTGAGTTCGGCTACATCGAGACATCTGGATCAGACAACAGGTAAAGCAGCGCACAACTACCAGCATTTACCCGAAAGAGTGTGATGGTCAGAAAGCAAAACATAAACAAAAAATTATTTAAAATTATACGAGTTACCGGTGTACAACGCTGGATCTGCTCTCACTCTTGGACCGCTGCTACGCACCGCTGGTAGTAGATAATATAATAATAATAATATAAGAATATTTCACCTACGTAGCGCCATTCAACCTCCACCAGACAGTGAACTCTCTCACTGAACGTCTGCTTAAAGCTGCAGCATGTAATTTAAAACAACAAAAAAACTGATTTTACATATTAACACTTTCACTATGTCCTAACATGAGATCATTTATAAACAAACAATAAAAAATATAATCGATCTCCTCTGTCTCTTCCAGACAATCTGCAGAACTACGCAGCTCAGTCAGAAACAACCAATCAGAACCAGCATTAATCAGTTAGCCGTGCTCTCAGAAAGTTTTGATTTAGTAACTCAGGATTGTTTATTTTGATAGGCAGATTTACTTGATTCATGCCAATAATTTATGGTACAGAGAGTTAAATATTATTTTACTGATTGCAGGTTTGTCAGTTGTCCTTTTGACTGAATAGCTGCTATATTGTGACTGCAAGTATTTTGCACGTTTATGTCTAAATTAGGTAAATTTATTACCAGATCATTTGTTAATTTCGCCAAATTACATAGCAGCATTTATACCTAATGCAAAAAATTAACAACCAATCCAGGTGATTGGCAGTGATCAGCCCTCATAGGTGATCGGAATCGGCAGCAAAAAACCTAATCGGAGTTTCCCTACTTACATTATTTTGCCTCTACTGAGTGACAGAGACTCAATTCTCTGGTTTTAGTGTCAACGTGGTATTTCAAATGAAATCAGAAAAAATACAGGAGAATAAAAGCTTTTTAAAAGAAAACTGATTTCTAAGGAGACTTTCTTCTGAGTCATTTATTCAGACTCTTGGTCAGCCTGGCTAACCAAAGCACAGAAACCTTTCTATTTTATCCTTATGAAGCTTCAGCCTGTGTTATGGAACATTATGGATTCATAAATGTTGGCAGCCTTTAGAAAATCTCTGAGTTAAGCTAAGCTCCTACATTCTCCGTGGAAAACAATCAGACTGCTGTTGAATGGCTAACCACACTGATCACTCATATATTCTAAAGCCAGTTAAGAATGTGAACTCTAAATAATCTGTTTATATTTCAAACATAAAGAAACAACAGTTACAACAGTGTAACGATGCCTGGCTGGGGGGAACCATTTTGAATTCTATTTCATATCTTATTATAACATAAATCATAAAGAGACACTGTAACAGTTTACAAAGCCAAACCTCAGAATCTGGCTGCAAAACTCTTATATATAAAATATATTTTAAACACAATAGAGAATTTACTAGTGTTACCCATACACTTCAATTTTAAAGTCTACCCCTAAAAAAACGTTTTATTTCATAAGGGTGAAATAGGATTTGATCCAAACAGTAGCAACTAAACTATCATCACAACTCAGCAAAAATGGGTTCTCAGTCATCTGATTTCTAAGAATCTAAACCCAGAGCTCTAAAAAATAAATGTGCATTTGGCACAAACTAAACCACCAGCAGCTCTAGGAAAGAAAACTATCATGTAGTCTCCATTTCCAAACAGAGCCGTTATCTAACGTGTCCTCCATGAGGTGGAGTATTAAGGAAAAATCTCAAAACAAGCCGCACTCTAAATATGTCAAACTGTTCTAAAGCAGGCAAAGCCGATGGGGGCTGACGGAGGGTGGCTGCAGTTGTAAACGCTTTTAGACTTAATCCTAGCATTGGTGTTAGTAGGCCAGTAGGCATTTTTAGGGCAGGCCTGTTAAACAGCGGGAAGGTTTATTCTGATATAGCAGTATTTCCCCAATAGATAAGACTGAGAAAGAAAACCTGCCATAATATAAAAACATCTCTGAGATTATAATAAAAATACGAAAAGCATCGTGTCGTAATGTGCACTTAAAAAGCAACACGTTCTCAATTTTGTTCAATCAAAAAGCAGACTAATGAACTAAAAATACGCAGTTTACGTCGACTGCAATCGTAGCATTCAAAACTGCGCTTCATGTCTTATTCTAAATGCACCAGCATCAACTTCCAGAGGTTATATACGCCAACATCAGAATTTTAACATCTGGCCTGAAGTTCCAACGATAAAAGGACCGATAGCCGGCTGCTACTAGCTCAGCTGTTGCACTTCGACCACATCCCGGCCTCTGTGGCCTATTTCCTGCCGGTTTAAATCGCCATCTCGCGATGTATTTTCATATGAACAACAAGGAATGGTTGGTAACTTTCGGGTATCTAAATGTTACCCGTTTTTAATGTTGGACCGTATCTTGCTTAAATATAAACATACAACTATGGTTTGTTTTACCTCCGTAACCGTCTAACCCCTAGCTAACAACTAGAGAAGTATTGCTTTATTTTAAGCCAAGACACTAATACGTTTATAGCCCAAATGACAATATTATACAGTAAATAGCTTTGAAGAACGAAAAGGATGACTTCACTTTCCGGTCTAATAATATAGTCTGCCTACTTGCTTTGCTAGCTGAATACCGTCCTCCCGTTAGCTTGTGGGCTAACAAGTGCAGCTATCTCTAGCGGATGCTGTTTCTGAATTGCAATAATTAGCAGCTACATCCCCGTTATAACTAACACCACATGCTACATAACGCTGATACACTAAAAAGATAACGAAAAATATTAAGACATACCTTAAACACTATATGTGGGTATTTATAATTTTCCGTACCGTATTCTCTATTTGGGTCTCAACACCGGGCGTTGGCAGCTCCACACTAAGGGCTTCCCAGTCAGTAGAGCAGGGACACGTCGAGTACGTATTGACTTTTTACGTCATTCCGTTCATTCATTTGAACAGACAGCAAGGTCAACATTTTCCCAACAAATTGGGCTGGGAGGTGCCCGAAGCAGTGAGTGAATGTAAAATTAATGTAAAAATATATAGACACACAAATAAATATATTTATTGTTTTTGCATATTTGTATTACTATTTGGTTATTAAATAATTAACCATATGTCAAATTGCTTTAATTTTTATTACCATGACACACCTGCATTTAACTAAAAATTATTGCTCATTCAGCTCAATGACCTATATGTTAGGAATCACAGATGTACAAATCTAGGAAAAACAAAATTTTATTTTCAAAATGGGACCATGTGGTTGAGAGAAACAATTACAATATTCATGCCATACAAAAAAACACAGAGACCATAAAAAAAGGAAAACATAATTCTAGAAAAGTCTAGAACTGTAGGCATCTCTTCTAGTTGGACACGCTCTGCAGCAGCGTAATGTTGTCTCCTTTCAACATGACCCTCCCTGGAAGACAAGGCAACAAATAAGGATTTAGAAAAGCCACATGGAGGCAGATCAGATGCAAAATAGAAAACAGATAAAAAGTCTGTTTACTTCTTAGACATACACTAATCGATATGAAGAGCAGACATAGCCAAGCGCTGCTATAGCCCAGATGTGCCAAGGAACACTAAAGCAAGTCTTCTGCCTGAGGCTAGGACTTTATAATATAGTATCTAGAGCTGCATGTTTTAAATGTTGAATATATTTTTAGCAATATTCTGAGTGATGTGTCTTTAAGACCATCACTGTTAATTGTCATTTACTGTTTTATATTATTATTTACTTACTTATTTTTAATTTCTGTTGCATGCTGTGCTGGGACAAAGAAATCAGCCCACCCCATTCGGGGATCAATAAGGTATTAACACATGAATGAAAGTGGACCAGACAGCGGTTCAAAAGCAGGAAGAGGATTATAGAACAGGGCATTCTGGGTAAATACAACTGAAACAACATGAGCCTGGCACTAGCTGGAGAAATGGTTTGTGATCTATATCTAAACAAAGCAAAATCCTACAACCACAAATCCAACTACACTACTCATTTTGTGAAGAAGACAGTTGTGCTCATTGTCTTCTTCAGAGGTTTTGTGTCGTTTCCTTCTGTGGTTCTTGGTGCAGGCGCCACCATGGGCGAGGATTTGGGTTTTCAACAGTTTGGTTGGCTTGACTGAGTGCATGTAAAGAGAACCACAGCAGCTGAAAATGTACAAATGTTGCCATTTTTGTCCCCAATCAAACCAAATCTTCCAGACTATCAGGTGTGAAACCCACCAAAGGGAAAAATTCAAGTGGTAGGAATGATTTTTCAAGACACTGCAGATCTGTAATAGAGTTCCTCTTTCCCCTTCAATGGCTACTCCTAAAAATGAGTGAATGATATAAAAGCACTGAAAGGGACACTACTAGGCTGATTCAGGTTAGGCTCTTTAAGTCATATTACCCAGTGGCTTTCTGTTCTTGGTCTTCATGTGGATTTCCTCAGCATCATCCAGAACCAGGTTCATGTACTCATCAAAGCCCTGAAATCAAAACAGGGACAAAGTTTACCAGGGATTTAGCATTGCATAAAATCTATAATGTTCACCTGTTCTAACCAGTTATTATTAATGCTGTCTTTTAACAGGGTTCCAAGAATTGTGACACTAACATCTAAACTAGTAGTTTTTTTACTATGCTTGGTTATTATTGGTTAAAACTTATAAAAACATTTTACAAGCTGAATGTTTTGATGTAAATATCAAAGAACTTACAATAATGCATCCCTCTATCCGCATGTTGACCTGCTCATACAGCCACACCTGGATTCTGGAACGCTGGAATGAGAGGGAAAACCGAATCAGGCTCTCTCATCTAGACTTTAATCTACTTGGGATTAAAAGAGAAAGTGGGAAATACTTACATTCTGCAGGTATCTGAAAATGAGGTTCTGAAACATCAAGTCAAGGTAAGCAGACAGACATTTATAATATTTTTTTTAATTCCGACTGAAAGAAAACTAGTTTTGTTGGTTCCAGTGGGTAAAGCTGCTGTCACACGGCTGCTTCACAGCCTGCAACATGTTCCAGTTTCATCCACGTTACACATGAGATGGCACGTTACTATGGATACAGCAGGACATAAATCTAATTCATTATGAGCTGTCAGTTATTTACTTTAAACACTGTTTTTTTTTCCCCAACACACCAAACATTTCATTAACCTTTAAAAGAACTGCTCAGCTTTACATTTATTGCTTACTGCCATGCATTCAAATAGGGACAAAAAATAGACATGTTGAGGCTTTTTCTAAAGTCTGGATGTTTGATGATGTTTTGATTTATAATCGGAATTGATAAAGCTTACTTAGACTAGTTGGCTCTAATTGGAATATTCTTTTCAACTAACATCAGGGGTGTCCAAACTTTTGGGACAAAATTGTTGAGTCACTAGTTTCTCACGATTTAAAAAAAAAAGAAAAAAAAAGTCATTTTTTGGTTTTTACAGAATATTGTTATTCATTGTAGATCCAAAATTTAAAAGGGATTTTGCAAGTTTGCTGTGAAAGAAAGACACCTAGGTTTTAGTTTCCTTAGACTTTATTTAATAGATTTATTTCCAGTAATAAGATCAGGAATGTGTCACTTTCTTTCAAAAAGCCCTGATATTCAGTCAAGCTTAATATATTCAAAACCAGCTCATTCAGGAGCAGCAAAGTTGACTTTATAGTAAAACCCTCTGGATTGACCTGCTTATACTCATTATAAAACCATGGCTTTAAAAAGACTAATATTTATGTTGTACTTAACATTTTCCATTTTATGAAAATTATACCAGTAATAATTGTAGCTTGATTACAAACAGGACGTTTCCGTCTGCTGCTTTAAGCACCAGTACAAATTTGCATCATTTTTTAATTACATTCTCAAGTATTGTAAATAGCCTGTTGTCTTATTAACAATCCTGCTAAGTTATGACTTTTATGAGATACTTGAAATTGATGCTAACTTTAACGCGGCAATGTCTTTCACATTGGTAGGATGTAAATTTGTCATTCAGTACCCGCTAGAAACAAACTTGGAAACGTTGTACCTGCCCAGAACAGTCACTCCGAGCAAATTATTTTAAAAATGTACCAAATACAAATTTACTAGCTAGCAACGACGTAGCTAACAATTAGCCTAGCTGCTAAGTCATCTTAGCACCCCATTGAACGATGTACCGTCGGTATGTTCGAAAGGATACAATGGGCTGCACCATAACCTTCTGGACCTTCTGTCCTTGTCCTCTGTACGCCATTTCTCCAACAAAAACACCAACGAGATGAAAGCGTTAAAAAACAGCACCCTTTCTGGGTTCAGAGCGCCTTAACGTTCCACTCACGTTGCAAATCTGCTACAATGGCGCGTTTGCTTCCGCCTTCCGCGCCTGTATGAACGGCTAGTGAAGTGAAACAAGCGCCTCCAGAGGAGGGAGGTCATAAATATAGAAACTTTCTGATCATGTTTGGCTTGAGATAATGTACAATAAAAACAACAAAAATCCCATTACAATTTATCTTAGTCACCTGAAAGGTCTGTTTTAGGCAAGATTTTTATGTTTCAAAATACATATAATTTTAACTTGACTTTCATCCCATTTATATTTGGAATTATTTTGGTTCTTTAACTGTCTAGATGTCCTCTGCTTTGCTCCCCACTGCCTTTTTAAGAAAGCATTAGCTGAAATATAAGTGAAGTTCCTTTTCAGATCCTTCGTGAGCTCTTTCTTAAAATATTTTCTGTTTTCTGAGTAATATACAGTGCATCTGGAACTTATTCACAGCTTTTCACTTTTTTCACATTTTGTTATGTTACAGCCTTATTTAAAATCATATTAAATTAATCTCTTTCTGCAAAATTCTACACACCAGTTATAACAATATGGAAAAAAGATTTTGAGGTTTTTTTGCATAAAAAAAATTGAAACGCAAGAAATTGTTTAACTGTCTCATGACATGCTAACAACTCAATTTTCCAGGAAGCTGAGAAGTAAATTCACAATAAGAAGTCCCGAATGACACTATGAGTTGTTGACTAGAACTACCAATCCACCTCATTTGAAACTCATAATGTATTTTTACAACAAACTATGAAGTCCTTTAAATATTAAAAGAGTATTTGTTCTTTCCATTTTATTTCATAATTTTTGAAGTAACTATCAAAACACTTTGAAAATATCAGAAAGACTAGAGAATCGTTCATTAACATTTTCTTTTTATATAAAGTACAAATTGATCAATACAAATTAACATGAAGTTCTCGTTTCTTCTTTTGTGAAAGTAGTGACATACTATTTCCACCAGGAGGCGGTATTCGAAAAGTAATCTAGTTACCCCAGGAATGCAATCACGAGCCAAACTACATAGAACTGCTGTTAGTTGGATGGTTCCGTAATATCTTTGTTTGCACATAAAGTAATACGTGAATAGTTTTTTCTACTGCTTTACCTACCTATTACGAGAGCAACTCTCTTGTTGCTAAATTCCAATCCTTTAAATCAGCGCATTAATACTCGCGGCTAATGTTCGAGGCTTTAGGTGTTAGTGTTTATGTGTTTTACAAACTCGTGTGCTTTAATGAGTGCTGGGCTTCTGTACCAGCAGAATTACAGCTAAATGGTCAAATGTTAAAGATTTCTATCACCACAATAATTTCTATTTCAATAACAGAAATAATAATAATAAAAAACTTTTAAAAAGAAAATTAAATGCCAAAAATATTTCACTGGACCATACAACTATAACCTATTTATACAGTACTTCTTCTATATATATATTTTTTGTTGTTTAAATCTGCAATATTGGCATTGTTATATTTGTAGACATTTACAAATTCATTTCAACATTTCATGTCCAAATAGACTACCGTAATATATCTAATTTTATTATGCTTAAATAACAATAAAAGTATCTTGTCCTCTACACTGTTACTTTTGCACAGTGGTTTGCAAAAATGATTACAACCCTTGAACATGTTCACATTGTGTCACAAATATTTTATATAACACAAATAAATGCATAGCAGTGAAATGGAAAGAAAATGATACATTGTTTTCAAAAAAGTATTCCAAATATAGACTTGAAAGTTTGGTTTGTATTTTATTCAGTCTGTCTAAAAACCCACCTGCTTGGAGTTGCCTTTGATTAACAATTATTGAAACATTAATCAACAAATTTGAGTATCTGCTTGATGGTGGCATTTGACAAAATGTAATGTTTACTGCTTGTTTCATATCTGGTTACTGTATTATGGCTTTATCATGTACAGCACTCTGAACTGTCTTGTTGCTACACAAATAAACTCGACTTGACTCACCTAAGAGGTATGCTACTTTTAAAATAAAAAAAGAGAACAGAAAAATGGAAAACTTATTGCCAGTCTGGCTCTCTAAGACATTCAGATGAATTGAAATAAAAAATAAAAAATAACAAAAAAAAAACAGAGACTGTAACAGTTTCTCTGACAGTGCGTGTACATCCTAAATTTGGCCTCTAGATGGAGCTCTCACTGTCACATCCTAGACAACAACAGTTGTTTCACCGAAATCACACTCATACTGTATTTCGTTCTTTCACTGAAAAAAAATTGTTACATTCCTCATAGCCATATTTCAAGACTATGAAAAATAAATGGAAACCGTCTTCCATCAGTTGTCCATCTTGCATCTAACATTTTATTTTTTCATTTGATAAGCTGCTAAGCTGTTAAGTTTTTAGCCTCTAACCAAGACTAAAGAGCCACCTGTTTAGAGCTGCTTTCGAACCACAAGAAGTGGAAGATTGGCATATCTTGATGTGCACTGATCATTAAAATAATGTGCATGCTATTGGTTTTCACAACTGCTGACTATATGATGGGCTTATGATGGATTTTTAACAAATGTTTTCACGATGTTAAGCACTTTGAACTATGGTGTTCCTGAAATGAGCTATACAATAATAATAATAATAATTTTAAAAAACTTGATTGATTGAAAAAAAAAAAAGACATTCATTTCTAAGAAGTCACCACAACCAAACATCTACCAACCCAAGAAGAAAGTCTTGTACACATCATGACAACCAACCTGCGTGTCTCCATAGTTGGACAAGACGTTCCCTGTTATATTTATAGACAGTTTTATATAAAACAGCACTGGCAATTTCTCTGTTGCGAACAATATCTCTGTAATATGATGAGCTGAGTCAGGGAGCGCAGCCTTGAGTGTGCAGTTAACAATAGTATTAATAACACACAGCCCAGGCTTGCCCCACACAGAAAGGAAAGTGTGACGGAAATTAGCAGCCGAGGAAAGACAAGAGCCCGCAAGTGGGGGGAAAGAAAAGATGCAAGGAGCCTCGATTGCGCAGGCAGAGGTGTCGCCTTTCAGGGCAGGGAACGCCTCAGCCGCGTCTTAAAATGGCCGCGGCGGACAGCAGCTTCTCTCGCAGGCATCGCTGTCAAGTGCCACATGCTTTGTGTCTGTACTGTGAACGTAGGAATGGATGGCCGACTCTCAATGCCACATGCCAGCTGACATTCTCAAGGAAGGCTGAGGGAAGTGAGACTGTGCAGATACCGGCAGTCCGGCCGTCTAGAATAGAGAGTTCCCATAGTCGAAATAGCAGCGACGGAGGCCGGTGTTGTGATGCACAATGCCTCAAGCTGCTGTTGTTTTCACATGGAAGACCAGTCGCTCATTTTCTCTAATAACAATCTGAGTAAATATAAAATACAGTTCTCAAGTCATTTTGTTTATCAAGTGGAAAAAGCGATCAAAACCAATCTGGAACTATGTAGAAACGTAATATCCAGAGATTACTGACACACCCAAACTATCATGAAATGATTGAAAAGCACAAAAACTTACCAAACATTCCTGTCTAGTTCCTAGTGTGAATAATTTAGTACAATTGAAATAAGACAAAACTAACTTACAAGTAACTTTTCAGCAAGATACAGGAGCTTGTTTTAAGTCAACAATGCTGGAATATTTATAAAAATGTATTAGTTACATTGGCAGATTTTTTTCACTCACAAAGGTGCAAAGCGTCTCGTTTTCTATCTTTTTAACTTGTTTTGAAACGGATGTTTTTTGCACTGCAGGCTGTCTGGCAATATGAAGTAGGCTAAAAGTACAAAACACAAGGATGCAGCGGTGACGCAGGGGTAAAGCGTGCAACCCATGTATGTAGGGCCTCAGTTTCTCGACCCGGCCTGTTGGCCCCATGTCTTCCCTGTCTCTCACAACCTTCACCTCACGTTTAGGAAAGGCCAGTAGGACCAGAAAATCCTTTTAAAACACAACCACACATGTCCCAAACTAGAGACATTCAAGTACAGATGAGACATGAAATCACTGACTTTAATATGTGTGGGAAGGGTTACAAAGCCATTGTTGAAACCTTTTGAAGTTCAGCAAACTACAGTGAGAGTCGCTAGAAAACATGATAAAAAGCCCCTTGTCATATGCTTAGTCCAGAGTGTTGCTGGAGACGTGGACTCTGGCACAGTTTCAAACAAGTAGATCTGATTTTACCCAACAGCTGACGTGTGTATGAGACGTGACAAATCCATCTTCTCTCATTTCCACGCCTGTCCTACGTAAACCTAAGTTAGGACTAACCTCGGCCTTGGCTAGGACTTTGACTGGCTTTGAATGGTTCAGTTAAAGTCCTAACTTCTGTTGAGAATCCGTGTTGGGAAAAGTGATGTCTACTGATGTTCTCCCTCTAATCTGATAGAGTTTAAATGGACAAAACGTTTGGTCGCTAAATGCGTGAAGTTGGTGCTGCTGGAACTCAAAGAGGTAAATCCAGAAGTTACTTCACACTTTTCAGATTTCTATTTGTAAAAACATTCCAAATCTGTGAATCATTCTCCTGTCCTGTCACAACTATGCACGACTTTCAATTTTGTGTATGATGCTCAGTCCCAAATAGAATACTCCAAGGTTTGTAGTTGTAAAAGAGACCAAATGTGAAATAACTGGAGGTGTGTAAATATTTGTAATCTTTTTGCCAGGCACTTTGTAAAGCCTGAAAGTGAAACACGCTATAAATAGGAACGGCCCCCACACGCACATACCCAAACAGGATGCCCTGCCACCTATGAATCCATCTTTTCTCATTTCCACGCCTGTCCTTCCTACCTTCTCTTTCCTCGTCTGGTTTGGCCAAAAGGAAGTGCCCTGGTTAGATCAACCTCCTCTCTACATCACATCCTGTTCCTGTCGGTGGCAATTGTTCTGAGGAGAAAGGAAGGCAGACGGGATGAGGAAGGGGGGTGAGGGGTTTATGGCTGGTGTTGGTTCTTTGTTCCCCCTCCATTGCTCACCTGCTCTTCACTCCCACCCCCCTCCGTCCACCTGAGAAGCTTGACCTCTGCAGCCTTGGCAGAGCGTTTCCTTTCCCATTCATTGAGGAACATTCTCTGCAAACTTGGACCACGGATGCAGCTACTTACTGTCAGTGTAAGTATGAAAAAACTGAGATGAAAGCAGATTTACAACACATTTGCACATTTAAATGATAACTTAAAAAAATAACGTATTTACAACACAAAATGTAATTTTAAATGAAATAATTCTTTAAACAGTACATCAAATTTATTTTAACTTCTCCTGTACTTATTGGGTTACAAATCAAATCCATGCTAACCATAAGAGAGTCACATCTACACTGTAAAACATTTGTAGGCGATTTAACTTGAAAATGAAGGTTCACCTCCTGCCATGAAAATGCAAATAAAGTCAATTAGAAAATTATTTTGCTTTTAACTCAGAAATGAAAGTTCATAAGTGAGCTGCCCTCACCTAGCTGAACAAGAATTTATTTCTGTATTATTTTCACTCACGTCACATTATCAAGTTAAAATAAATACTAATTTTAAGTTCATAGAATTTACATTCTGGACTCAACATGAATGAGCAAAGCAGATGACAATGCATTTTATGAAACATCATTCTGATACCTGCTCAAATATTCATTTTGAACAGACTTCAAATAATATGAGAAGACATTTATTTCAAGCGTTACAAGCCGGCAGTTGCTTTAAAAAGAATATTAGAACACGTTACTAACACGCAAGAAGCAAGTCAGTGTACCGGTAACACACTTCCATCTCACTCCGGACACAAAAACATGCTGCTAAGCATCCTGGGAAATAGCTCTCACTCCTACCTTTTTCTTCTGTCAGTTTTTTTAAGAGTTTATTCAACTCTTGGAGACACAGGGCCTTGTAGGTTTGCATGTTTTAAAAACTGCCTTCTGTGTTTTCTTGTGTTGTCTTTGAGTAATATTGAAACTGGTTTGGTGTTCTGAGACACTGAAGTGTGACAAGCATGCCAAAAAGAAGAAATCAGGAAGAAAGCAAAGTCTTTTTCACACCACTGTATGGAATAAATCAATCTGAGATTAATTTTCTGAAATAAGTGATGAAGACGTTGAACTTTTTCACGTTTTCCTAATCTTTGGTACCCTGGCCGTTGCCTTCCAACACCATTCATATCTTGCTTACAACGCCGTCTGGGCTTTCTATTATTCACTTGGATTCCATCCATCCATCCATTTTCTTTACACCCTTGTCCCTAGTGGGATCGGGAGGTGTTGGTGCCTATCTCCAGCGAACGTTTCGAGTGAGAGGTGGGGTCACCCTGGACAGGTCGCCAGTCTGTCGCAGGACCACTTGGATTCCTCTGGTAGAATTTCCACTCAGCCAATCAGTGAACAGAAGGGGAAGTTGTGAACAATTTTCTGCTCTGTTTTAGAATTGTAGTCTGCATGTAGTTTCAGCAATGTAAGCGGAGGAAGTGAGGGAAACTGTGCACACCGTGTTGACGAGATTCCAAATATTGAATTAACATCAACAGGTCGGCACTTCTCTCTTCGCAGTGGAGGACGGTTGATCTCAGTGCTTGTAATTTCTGTTAGCTTCATAGAATCGAATTGGCGCTTTACATACATCACCGTCAAACGGTAATGGGTAAAATTGAAAATCTCAACAGACTCCTCCAGGAAGTGATCGTTTCTCAACAGCGGAGAGTCCAGACCTTCTGGACGAAGCGAAGCGTAGAACACGGGGCTTGTTTATTGCCAGGCTACCAAAACCGACAATTCCTCTACAAAACATCCAGATGATTTTCAGATTGCTTTTGCCTACGGTAAACATGTAGCAAAACTGCTTTAAGATTATATTAAGAGAACACTCCTGATCTGAAAATGCACAGTTTCACCTTGCAAGCACAAAATGCCACAGATTTCCTATCTTTAATATCTTTCTGAGTAACCAGGCAGCGATACTGAGTCAGAACCCACAGTCTCGTGGTGGGTTGTTTCAACCTGTATGAGAACTTTCTACATGCACAGTGTGATACTTGTGGTTTTTGTTTGGTTTTTTTTGTGTGTTTTTTTCATTTTCCAGTCCATGGTATCACACACAGACATCTCTGCTACCTCTACCAAAAACGTAATTACTGACATATTTATTCTCTACATTCAGTGTGGACAATCAGTGTTTTTCCGTGCAGGGTGGAGGGAACAGGTATTGTGTAAGGTGTACAGTTTCAAACACGCCAAATGCAGCAAAGTCCATTGTTTTGTTTTTTTATCTTTATTTTTTTAACTTCTGAGTCTAAAACTGACCAAGATGCAAACTTTCTGGATGTCAGCGATAAAATGATGAATTCTTCTTTAATATATTTTGACTGTTTTCTACTGTAGCTGGAGAAAAACCAGGTTATGGTTTGTGGTAAATGTGTAAATACAGAGTCAAAAAACATCTGTTGTAACCTGGTTACTAATCATTTCATATTCACAATTTGACTCAGTTTTAGTGTTTGTTTAATACATTTTTTATACAGTGAGGGAACTTGGTAAAAGTGTAATTGTTTTGTAATATGCAGAACGAAAACAGAAAAGCTGAAAGCAGAAAGTCAATACCTCATATTTCCTAGTTTTTGTGTTTTTCTAGCCTGAAATGTTTCGACAGTATTAGCAGATTATTTGAAATGTGAGCTTTTGCTGCGTGGTGCATCTAAATCAGATCCACTTTGTATTAGAGGAGTGTGATACTGCATATTGTATTGGTATCAATTTGATACCAATAAACATGTAATAATTGTAAAACCTTTATGCCAATAGTGGGGGTTTTTTTTTAAAGTTGTATATGTCATCATATTTCTGACCTCTAGGTGCTTTTTTGTTTGTATTTCCTTTGAATTATTTTGTTGAAACCATGACAAAATTCGGATAAAGTTTATAAGTGTCTGCAAAATACTTTAGCGACATAATAACATTGATTTGTGTGCATTTTTCCTAAAGAAACAAAGTGCAAAAAAACTATAATTTGAGAGACAGTTAAGAAACTCTGATCCAAAAAAATAAGACCAAGTTTGAAGATTCCATCTTTCAGATTCTGGAGATCAGATAATAACAGCACCTTCAGTCTTGTGTTTAAGGGACATGACTGTTTACGACTGTGTATTTAAACAAGTACATTGAAAGCAACAGCACTGCTCTGTTTGTGTCAGGTATCGACATCTGCCAGCAGGTTTTCAGACTGGTCCCACAGACACAGGCGAGCAAGAGAGAGCGAGAGAGAGGGAGGAAAGAAAGCGTGTCTCCAACTTTTTCACACTTGCTCTGTTAAACAATTCATTCATCGGCCACTGTCTCGGACCTGCTCGCGCGGCGCCTTATCTTGTTTGAACAGCACCGTCAAGATGCACAATGCATTTATTTTCCCTCCAATTAACACGGTGAATAATACGCGCCGACGATAAGGGACTTTTGTTTCAGATGGTGTTTATGAAACCGGGGAAATGTGGAGGCATTTTTCATTGTGAGCTTGTTTGGCTGCAACACAGTGGACCTGATGAACATGACGGCCAAAGCTGCTCCAGAGGCAGCAGGGGTCAGCGAACAGAGCCAGTGTGAGGTTAGGAAGAGGTGGTGGTGGTGGGGGGGGGGGGAGATGTGTCAGATACTCACCAAAAGATAAGTCTCAGATCTGAATCAGCTGCTGGAATCTTTCATGAATGTGTCATTTTGAGGCCTGTGCAAAACTTGTTCGGAAAAGTTAAAAGACAGGCAGAATCTTAAAGCCTTCTACAGATACTGGACCCATAGAATAAAAAAGAAAAGCTGCAACATTTTTGTTCCACATAATCAAAACAGGTGAGAGTTCACTGAATAACTAGCAATATAAGGTTAGTAAGGCAGAAATAAGTCACATTTGTTTGTATAATAACTATCATAAGAACATCATCCAGTCATCAGCTAAAAAACAAGCAATAAACATGACATTTTGTCAAATGTCATCATCAAAATCATCAAGAAACTACACATCAAATATATGTTTGTCAATGTTCCACCAATGCTAATCAAAGGTAGCTCTGAACATCTGGCTTTTAGCCTTGATTTAAAGGAATTCAGTGTTTCGCCTGTTTTGCAGTTTTCTGGAAGCTTGTTCCACATTTGTGGTGCATTGAAGTAATGACAGCCAGAACGTTGTGGGTAGGAAATCAACGTCGAAGGAGGAGCGTAATTTATTTCTAATTTCTTCTAAGGTTTCATGGTTGAGCTGTTGAAATTTAGACATTGTTTCTGCTTTTGTTGTGTTTGGTTGTTGCGTTGGTGGATTTGGTGTTGAGCTGCAGATTTTTTTGAAGGATAATTCCCAAAGTGAATAAAAAAGAATAAAGCATATCAGAATCTCAAAAGCTCTCCTTGTTCCTGAACCATTCTGTGCAGCTTCTCTGAAAATTGATTGATCAAACTACATCTCCCGGGACTTCAGACCGTTATCGCTGTTACCTGGTGGCGTTCCAGTTGAGTAGAGGAAGCACAACTCTATGTTCCTTTTGTAGTCTGAACTCAGAAGTTCTTTCTTCCAAGTCGGAAAACTCAACTGAAAAAATCAAAGTTGGAGAACTTTTACAACCGCTCCTCGTATCATCAGTAAGCCACATGTTCATGTTACAAGGCATACTTGTAAGAATGAGTATAAAATCAGTGTAACATGATTAACCTGCACTAAGCTAGACAGGCCAGCTTTTGCCACAGGTGATCTCTTTTGTATTTTTAAATTTTTTGGGGGGGACTTTTTCCCCCGGACTTTATATCCAAAGGACACTGCCGAGAGTCATCAGTAAGACGAAGGTTTTCTTTAGGTGTCTGGGCAGAGATAAATTATCTATAAATACAACGATTTAGATTTTGTTTAATGTGACCCGTTTGAATATTTGTGTCTGAACTGTTAATCCACTGTTTGTTTTTTTTTGAAGAGTTCCTGATTTCGCGATTTGATCATATTTGCAGTGTGTTTAAATGATTGGACCCAAAGCAGAGTACTGAGTTAAATTTGTATAACTAAACAAATTAATAACAGAGTTGAAACCAGCACATTGGGTTTGCTATACTTTTCTTTTCTCTCTCTCTGGTCCAACACATTAGTTAAAGTTTTTCTATACCTGGAGGAACCACTAAAGGCCATTTTCTTCTTTGTCTTGCTTCTAAAGCTAGCTTAGCCATTGTTACATTGTACCTTTGTTCTAATTTGGCACCGATTTCCCACGTGGTACCTCCCTAATCTTTGTTCTAGCCATTAGCTCACTGGCTAGTTAGTTTGGCTTCTCACACACAAACACACACCTGTTCTGCTGGTTCCTTGGTAACCTAGATGCTAATAAGAAAAATCCCTCAAATCTTTACATGTTCTTGTTTTAACACATGCACATCAACTAAACTGTGATATTGTTCCATTATGGTCTTTTTTTTCTGTTTTTCTCTTACTAATTAGTTTATTCCAGTTTTTTATTATCATAATTCATTAGTTAGTTGACTCTATCACTTTGCTCACTTTTCCCCTTTTGACTTTGTAGGTTAGTTGCATGTTGCTAGCTTAGCAGCTGAGCTAGCAACATGCAACTAACCTTCAGGTATATTGTTTTTTGACTAATATTTTGATTGTAAGGTTAAACAACTATGTTAATAAGATCCCATGCTCTGGAAAGAAGTTGTTCTCCAGAACAGTAGCTGACAGAATGAATGCTGTTTGGCTAATGATTCCTGATCATCAGGTTGTGCCCTGACTTGTTAGTTTGACTATAAGACGTTATAACTTTATTAATATTTCCGAAGAGGAAGGTAGAGTAGTCAAAACATTGTACTCAAACAAGAGTAGCACCACTTGGTATTTTCACTCAACTAAAAATAAAAAAGTACCTGTCCAAGAAATCATTTAATTGAGAGTAAAATTAAGTATTGTAAAAAAGCGCTACTCAAGTTCCGAGTATCTGATCAGAACATCTGATTTAATATGATGGAATTAAACAGTTTTGTGCAAATTCTATTTTTAAAGACTAAATAAGAAGAAAAAAGAAAAACAATAAAATAAATTCAAACAGAAGAAAAAACTTTCCATGTAATTTTTTTTCTATATAAAACTTTTGATAACAATACTTACAGTATGTAATATGTATCAAAACAGGGTAAAGTACTTCATGTGACAATATCTACTGTTGACCTCCAAATGGCACAAACAACTCAGCAGATAGAAAACAGAAAAAATAAAGCTTGAGTATAAACAGAAAGTCTCACTTTGACATAAGCTTGAGGTGTGTGTCTGTCACTGGTGCATTTTGGGCTTCAAACGTGTTTGTTCTTCTTAAAGTAAAGTTCCACACAGTGGGTAGAGTAACCAGAAATCTTACCATTAAGAGTAGCAATATTTAATAATAATATAACTCAGCTAAAAGGAAAAAGTACAGCGCAGTGAAGCTACCCCTAAAAACTATTCAAGTAAATGAAACCAACTGTGACCAGGCTCTGTTATTAATAAAGAAAATAAATGCTGTGGATTTCTCTAACATTCTGAGATTTTACTGAATTTTGTACATTCGCTGACAAGAACAGTTAAAATCCATTTTAGTCTAATTAATTCAGATGCATTTTGCCACACATCCGGGACAGAAATGGTTATCTTAATGATTAAACTATGACAAGATAGTACATCTGCAACAGGTGCAGGAGGACGTTGTAATCGGAATGTGATTGGAGGAATAGTACAACAGTGAGTGGTAGCCATTTCTAGAGATGTTAGGTAGCATTACCAACATTAGCAGCACTTGAGAAAGATGGGGTAGGAGTCTCAATCTGGAGCCTGGAGGGTCATGTGTTGAAATTGCCCATCAGTTGTCAGATTTCGGAAACAATTTGAACATTAGTGCGGCCACAGATTGTAAATAGGAGGCCCACACACTGGACAGCTGCAGGATGCAACCAGCTGGCTTCATGCAAACAGTCTGATCTCTACTGAACTCTGTCAGGTTAGGGGAATGCTAATGCTCTTCGGAGGTAACGTAGTGCACTGGGGAATAGATATATGAAGTGCATTCAGAAAATTCACAAATATGCAACCCTTAGATATAAATATTAGAAATGATGTGGTGTAAACAGAATTAACAGTATAGAAAGTGCAGTTTGACATTTCAATGTTGTGGCTGAAGCACCGAACATGGCAAACTGAAAGGTGGACGAAAGTTTTAGTCTCTGATGTTTGAAATTTGACAAAGACAGGAAGCAGGAAGTCACTTTTCCTCTTCATTGCGTTTTTTGCTCTTTTTCTCTTCTTTTAGCAATTTGAAGCACAGCTTAAACCTGCTTACAACCCAGCAGCATCAAATGTCATTAAGTTTTTGCCCAGCCTACCTATTTTTGTTTTACTGTGAGTTAATATTTCCAGGTTGTTCAAAGCACTGAAGAGGAGAGCAATGTAGTACAGTTCATGTACTCCGTCAGTTGCCCTTAATGGCTGTGTCTATGATGCACTAAAGAATACAATGGAATGATAAGAGATTTCTAAAAGTATTCCAGTCTTCTTTTTGTCCATTTAATTACCATACATTAGCAAAAGCTTTCAGGTTTTTTTTATTAAAAGAAAATGTTTTCAACCAGATTGAGTTCAACGTTTGGTCAAGAATGCTGGTAATTTTCATGTGATGCACATGAAAAGTTTTAAGTGTGTAAGTGTCACTTCCTGGCTAACAAACTTGTTCCAAATGGATGGATGGATGGATGGATGGATGGATGGATGGATGGATGGATGGATGGATGGATGGATGATCCATTGCCGATAAATATTTGAACATATCCTGATGCACAATTCAGATTTCTTTTACTGAAATTCAGTTTTCGTTGCTTGGTCGTCCGTACTACTCTGTGATGCGACCGCGATCAGACTTCTGTTTCAGCGGTTTACCAAAGCGACTCGCATGCGCAGAAGAGGAGCGTAGGAGTCACACAGCAGCGCTCTGTTTATGGAAGTAATAATGGATCGATTTTGAAATTATTCAGCAATGGATGCCAGCAGTATTGTCACAAGATCATAACAAAATGCAGGAAGCTAAAAACATCTAAACTAAACAACTAAGATTAGCAGCAACTAGCAAACATCTGCTGAGTTCATTACAGGAGCTACTTCTCAGTGAAACGCTGGTAAAAACGTTGTTAAAGGGTTAACAGAGGAGCCATGTTCTCCTGACGGCGGCGTGTTAGAAAGATGAAGAGTTTCTTAAAGACACAGAGGCCCAATTTCAAGGAGTTAAATTAAAAAGTAAATTTTATTTTAAGTCATATTTAGCATTTTATAACAACTGAAGTTAGCATACTTGATTCCCTAAAATGTCACTGTTTAGCTGGAAAACACATGATGCCGCCCCTTTAATAATTTTATCTTCGTGTGAACCTGACCTGTCACTTTACAGCTGTTACAGCTGTGGCACAGTAAATGATATTCTCTTCCATTCTGCTTGTGCCATTTTCACCTTGTGTTTACTGAGTTAGTGCCTGTTTTATTTAGCTCCATTTGGTTGTTTTGGCATCATTATGGGTCCACTCATTGCCTTAAGGGAAATCTTTGGAGAATTAAAATCTTCTTTTGGGGATTTCCTGCTAAGTTCTCTTGTCCTGTTTTGGTCGCCTGCAATCCACACGCTCAAATGTTAGAAACACACACAGCTTGTTGTTTGGGTGTCCTAAGAGAAAAGGATAAAAACACAAATATTGCCATGGCCACAATTAAAATTAACAATTAAAACAGAAGATTCATCAGAGTTCTGACGTGCGGTTCTGGTGTTCCTCAGGGTCAAAAGCTTACAGAGCCACAGTACCTTTGATGAGCGCCGGCTTATTAACTCTCAGTGAAGTAGTTTGGGAATAATTAGGATCGCCTGGGGAAAATTTTTCAATGAATGTGACATTTGTGGTCTGACTTGTTCAGACACGACAGCAGCTAAAAAGGTTCTAACGATCTATTGAAGAGTGAGCCACTATAATCTGCTACTGTTCATAAACCTCGTGTTGCACATAATAAACTGCTGCAGTGGGTGTGTGTGCTTCCTCATGCCTCCCTAAAACCTTCTAAACTTAGAAGTTAACACATTCACTGCCATGGCGACTCTGGAGGAGCTGCAGAGAGCCACAACTGTTAGTTATCCACACAAATCTGACCTCACGATTCATGTTGGCAGCATGTGGATAAAGGTGCTGTGAAAAGATCAGGTACACTGTGGCCTACATGTATGTTAGAAGCATGCCCAGTTCATCTCATTTCATTCATTTTATTTGATGGAGAGGGACATTATGCATTAATGAACATTTTGTAAATGTACCTGATAACAGCCAAGACTGATTTCCATTGTCTGTTCCTTTGCCAGATGGAACCGGCTCAATAACCTCAAATTATTAAAAGTGAAAAAAGTAAAATAAAATGAATACAGACAAATGAAAAAAAAAACCCAACAACATCACAATAAAATACATCACGTAGGAGGTGAGGCATAAATGACATTTTAGGCTTTTATCTCACATTTCTGCAATTTTTTCAGTGGGTCACCAGAAAATTGTCAAACTGGGCCAGTAAAGATTTAAGAGGGGCACAGAAAGAAATACCAAAACAAAACAAACACAAAACAAGAAAAACGTAATAATTATTTTACTTTATGAATTATATACAGCTCTGGAAAAATTAAGAGACCACTTAACATGATCAGTTTCTCTGATTTTACTCTTTCTAGTTATATGTTTGAGTAAAATGAACATTGTTCTTTTATTCTTTGAACTGCTGAAAACATGTCTCCAAAATTCCAAACGAAAATTTTGTGTTTATTAGAAAATGAGAAATGGTCAAACTCACGAAGAAGCTTCAGTGCTTTCCGAACTCAAATAATGCAAAGAAAACAAGTTCATATTCATTTAGCATTTTGATTCAGTGCCATTTTGATTCCCTAAAATGGCAGTGTGTAGCTGGAAAACACATGATGCTTTAATATTTTCATCTTTGTGTGAACCTGACCTGTCACTTTACAGCTGTTACAGCTGTGTCACAGTAAATACTAATGTTTTAACTCAGGAAGAGTTCAGAAATCTATATTTGGTGGAATAACCAGGAGGCTTTCAGTGGGTTCAGTGCAGTGGGCTCTTCATTTTTTCCAGAGCTGTATAGATTTATTTATTGGGTTTTACATTTGTGTTTTCATCGAAGAATGCTACAATGGATATTTATTAAGCACATGCATCCCATAAAAATATATGCTTATAGATTTATGCAGGTGTGTACCTGTGCTCATGCCAGACTTTTTGAGACAACTGTGTCTCCTAACCCTGACCATCACAGACCCAAAAACTCATGAGGGGAAAAACAGCATTTCCCCTCAAGAGGACCAAGAAAATGTCCCCACAAGGAGCAGTGGTCCCCACAACCCCACATTGTAGACACAAATAGGTTCCAATAAGGATATAAAAACCTGGTACACACACGCACACACACCAACGCACACCCACATGCACACCCCCACACACACACACACCCTATATTATTCATAATCACACTCTGAAGTAGTTTTACTGACTATGCTCACAAATTTGTGCAGATGCAGGCCATCCCTTCTGCTGCTTTTTAAATGGATTAAAGGTTTTCCCTCTAATAATTTGCAGCATGCTCCAATAGTTACGCACCAGTTAACCCCACCCACCCTTGAACCCCCCAAAAAAGGAAATAAAGGGCAATAATATGTCTCAGTGGAATGATACAGTCGACTCTCCTGAAGGCTCTGGTGATTCTGCTCAAAGAAACACACACACACACACCCCACACGCCAACACACACGGCTTGACTTTTAATGTGTTTACACAATGGCATGTGGCCAAACAGTTCAGTACCTCCTGCACCATGCAGCTGCCCCTTTCAGAGGCTATGAGATTATCAAAACTTGTGAAGCCATGCTTATCAAGAATGTCGCAAAAATGATTCTATTGAGATTTTAATTTTTTAATCAATGACTTACAGTCTTACAGTGTTTTAACTTTATGGGTTAAAGTAGTCCATCTAAAATGTATCCATCCCTTGGCTGTTTGTCCCTTTTCAGTAATTTTACTCACCATGAGCAACAAAATGTTGCTTTTTAGACAAAAAAAACCAAACTTCAATGTCAAAGTGAAAACTGATTTCCACAAAATAACCATATAATAAAAATGAAAGATGCTGCACAAGATCTGTTAAAACATCAGGATATTTCTGGTTGAGGTGACGACGATCTGCCTGGTGACGGTGTTGTCCAAGATGCCCCAACTATTCTTACATTATTTGTTCGGCAGGATTCTGGGTTTCAACAGAGTGACAAACAAGATACAGCCTACATGTAAGTACTACAAGTTGTTCAGACGACAAAGGAGGAAGAAAGCATCGCCATAACAACCGCTGTCTGGAGGTCTAGGGTTACGCTGAGCTGCATCACAGTCACAGCACAAGCTATCAATAGCAACTGGGAAATGTTGCACAGCAGACCATGAATAGCTGAAGAACCGTCCTAAGGTCTGAAGAGATAAAAAAAAAAAATCTGGAAAAGAAAGTTGTCAGTTTGTTGCAAAATCCATAAAAATGCAAAATAAACACCTTTTTCTGCAGCATAAATTTGATTTCTGAAGTTTACCAAACTGTTCAAGCTCTGTCTGGCTGCGCAGGGATTGGCTCCAAACAGCCTTTTCCAAGTTCAGTCACAGTTTATCTGTGGCATTGAAGACTGGGCTTTGACTGGGCCACTCAAGAACATCCACCTTGTTGTCTTCAAATCATTTCTGTGTGGTTTCTGATGGACGGTTCATGTCGTCGTCTTGTTAAATAATGAATGTTCTCTGAAGCTGTAGCTCTCCTGCAGATGGAAATGAATTGTTCTCCAGGATTCCCTGATATTTTGCTGCTTTCATTTTATTTTTCTACCTTTACAAGCATTCCAGGGCATAATTCTACATCTATTGCTTTCAGCATCAGTGCTTGTCTTTATAATTAGTGACTCATCAGTCCAAGATGAATGGGGTTGAAAGCAAGGCCTGTTTTGTCCAGGTGAACTTGCGGCTGAAGGAAAGTGTGTAAAGCTCATCTTCATCCCCTACCACTGGACAATAATTACACTGTTGTTGGGTTTAAGGGTAAGCATGGACTCGGTAATGCTAACTCAAAGAAGTAAACAACAACAATAATAATAATAATAATAATAATAATAATAATAATAATAATAATAATAATACAGACCTTTGGGCACTTAAATAACTTAAAAACAACATTATATGTTGGCGAAAACATAAGATACAGAAACCCTTCAGCTGTGAGTTTGACAATGAGGAACAGCAAAAACAAGTCTATGATTTTAACTAAAATGTGCAGATTCATCATACTGTGATGATTTAAAAATGTCTGCTGGAGCTCAAACATTTCATCCAGCTTTCACGTTGTCAAAAGGAGGAATAAAAACGGCTGAAAGGCTTTCAAAAGGCCAGTCCCGCTTGCACAGCGTTTTATTTACAGAGTCTTTGAATATCTCAGTGGTTATGTTTAGTTGAGGCAGCCTAATTCCTAAGAGAGACTTAAAAACCTTTCTGATTGCCTCTGATTGAAGACTGAAGCTGCAAGGAGGGCTGGAATCAACCTGCCGCAGTTAATTCTCTGAACCGCCGAGCGAGGTCACAGGTAGACTGGGCTGTTGGCTCGAGGGTGGGCTGTAATGATGACAGCCAGCTGCGGACCTGAAGAGGAAAACACACCAAGACATGGTGCCTTGCAGCCTGGCCATCACCTTCCTACACAATTCTGCTTGATTCTTTATTGCTCCGTCTGGGATTCCTGTCACTGAGCTGGAATCCTCTGGTAAATGTTCAACCTGGCCAGACAGCGAACAGATGGAGGAGTTGTGAAAGGTGACGTTGATTTTCTGCGCCGTCCTAAAACTGTACTCTGCCTGTAAAGGGTTGCAGTTAGGCAATGTCAGTGGATTAAGTGAACAAAGCCATTCGGTCCCCGTTGGCCATGCTTCCTAAAACTGAGCAAGACTAATGTTGAAAATATTTCATTGCTAGCAAAGATGTCCTCCTGCTCGGCACTTCTCTCATTGCAGTGGGGGATGGGTATTTACAGCGCATGTTCCATACGCTGCGTAGCGTAGCTTCCCTCATGAGTCGTTCTGGTGCATCACCTACGTCACGTCCAGACAGCTGAACCTCGTTCCAAGGCCAAAGAAAGCTAACCTGTTAGTCCTCAATGAAAGCAGAAGGTTGCCCGAACATTATCGATGGGACTTCATATGAATTTAGAGAGACCAATTCTATTATTGATTTCAGCAGGAGGAAATCCTCCACTATGCATCGGTCATAGATGCGCTCTGGACAGTGAGATGCATCGAAGTTCAGCGTACAAGTCAGAGATATACTCAAATATACAGTACAGACCAAAAGTTTGGACACACCTTCTAATTCAATGGGTTTTCTTTATTTTCATGACTACTTATAAGGCAAGAAATCCCACTTATTAACCTGACAGGGCACACCTATGAAGTGAAAACCATTTCAGGTGACTACCTCTTGAAGCTCATCAAGAAAATGCAGAGTGTGTGCAAAGCAGTAATAACAGCAAACAGTTGCTACTTTGAAGAAACTAGAATATAAGGAGTATTTTCAGTTGTTTTACACTTTTTTGTTTAGTGCATATTTCCACATGTGTTATTCATAGTTTTGATGCCTTCAGTGTGAATCTACAATGTCAATAGTCATGAAAATAAAGGAAACTCACTGAATTAAAAGGTGTGTCCAAACCTTTGGTCTGTACTGTATCTCAGTCGTCTTTAGTTTATCAGGTTTTTTTCTGCCTCTGCAACGTACTTTGTGCATGAAGTTGAAAATGTTTTTGCACCAAGTGGTGAAGTGTAATCTGTCCAAATGCCTTTCTGATTTTTCCGTCAGTTTTTAAAAAAGAATTTTCAAATATGGAAAATATTCGTACAGCATGACCCCTGATCCAAAGTTAAGTACGATCTGCTGTCTGTGTGTTTATCGTGACTGAAAAAGAGACTGAATGCCTGAAACTGGCTGTCTGATATCCTGCAGAAAGAATCTGATCATAGATTCCCCAAGAAGAGATGATGTGTGTGATTGAGGCGGTGAAGTGGTTTCCCCTCCACTGCCTGGACAGAAGGCAAGGCGAGATAGTTCAGGGCAACTCAAAGTGCTTTGCGTGATTAGAAGAAAATGAAACAACAAACTAGATAAAACATGACATTGCAGTGACAAAGTAAGGGAAAACGATGACTATAGACGACTCTAAGCTAGTGGGTTTTTAGCCTATTCAAAGGGATTCTGTGTTTCAGTACTTTTGAAGTTTCCTGGAAGTTTATTCAAGATCAGAGGAGCATTAAAAGTGAATGCTGTTTATCCATGTTTGGTTCTGATTGTAGAGATGCAGAGCAAACCAGAACCAGAAGACCTGAGACAACAAACAAAAGGACTTAAGTGCATTTTGACTTTAAGCCATTTAGTGATTTATAAACTAACAACAGTATTTTAAAGTCTATTCTCTGAGATACCAGGAGCCAGTGGAAGGACTGCAGAACTGACTGTCCCACTGGATGTTCCCCGCTGCTCATCAGAACGGGTCACTGTATAATTAGGATAAAGCAATTTACATATTATTTATTTCATTGTGTTTCTCTTGTTTTTTGCTTAGAGCATGTTGGGCCAGAGGTGAAGCTATCAGTGATTCAATAAGTGATTTGAGCACTGATAGCGTTAGCTCGCTGTTTTCCTTTCTCTGCTCTCACATATTCAGACATAAACATGTCTGAATATTACAAACGTGCCTTGTGTTTCTCTGTTATCCTAGCTGCTAATGCTAACGCTCCATAGCTTTGCTAATGCTAGGCGGTAGCCAGCACCATTCCTGCTGTTTAGAACATTCTGTAGCTAGTTCTGTTCATGCTGTGATTGGCTGTAACACATTGCTTGCACTTGTACACATTAACATTTATATGAGTGCTACTGAAAGGAAACGTGGTTGCTACATGGAGCAGCAGCTGCAATTTTCTGTGTTAGCCAGGCCTGATTAATTTTTTGTTGTGAAGATATTAGTCATTGCTCTGGTGTTTGACAAAATAAGCAAAATTTTTAATTCAAAAACCCTTTTTGCTGACATTAGCATTGGGGACGTTTGTGTTGCTGCTACATGTTTAGCATTGAGATGCTATTTTAGGCTTGAATAGCTTCACTGATAGGCTAACTCCTTTTAGTACAACTTCAACACAACAATAGTCTTTTCCAGTGTCCACTCAGATTGATTTTTGAAGCAAACCCTGAAATGCAGTAGGCCAAGAGAAGCAACTTTGTCCTCCATCGCTGTTTGCGGATGTTGCCTCTGCATCAGATCTAAGGGTGTACCAGAAACACACAAAGGCTCCAGTTTTTTATTTTTGCATGTAAAAAGGAAAATGTGATTACTTGCGTCAAAATCTATGTAATGATCACATTAAATTCTCCGGCGTACGAAACACGCAGCATGACGGCCTTGTTTCATATTCCCAGAATCGAGAGCTGCATCGGGATCAAACCAGGCTCCCTCCTCTGTGATGCTCACAAGGGCTTTATTTCATCTCAGAGAGCTATTCTATCTCGCTTCCTGTTTTTATCTCCTCATGAAACTGACACCTGCTCTTTCTCTCTCTCTTTCTCTTTCTCTCTCTCTCCATCTTTAACACACAGAGAAACGCACACAAAGGGCCACATTGGCAGCATATCCAAATGAAGTGCCTAATTGTAGCAAACAAAGGGTCTGCAGGGGAGTGAAAGGAGAAGCAGAACAAAAAAACAAATAAGTAATGAAATTATAACAATACGGGGAGAAGGGATGATGGAGAGAGGAGGGGGGGGAGAGGGGAAAGAGAGAGAATCGGGTTGCCACAATGGCGAGGAACAATCGCGCCGCGTCAATGGAAAAAGAGAGGTGGTGGTGGTGGTGGTGGGGGGAGAGGGCTATCTGGACAATAGAGCCGGTGACAGGAGCACAATGGCTGCAGTGTTTTCAATTAGACATTATCTCATAGACAGAGTGGCAGGTCTCATTGTGCAAGGGGGCTATTTCAGGGCTGCCTTTGTGTGGGGTAGTGCCATACCCCCCCACACCCCTAACACACCGCACACACCTCTCCTCCATCCCAAACTCCCTCGCTCCAGCAGAGGCCCCGTTATCTCCTGTTTGTGTGCGTCCACGGACAGAGAGCGGCTCTTTCATTCGGCCCGTCGTCGGAGGGCAAAGTTTGGCCGGCTTTGTAAAGAGACAGAGAGAATGATGAAACAAAAAGAACCGCCAGAGGCTGATGGGCAAACGGTCGACGATAAGAATATCTGACCCATCCTGGTTCAGCGGTGATGTTGGGGCCTTGCCAAGCAGAGCCAGCTCCAGAGTCAGCTCCGAAACTCACCGCCCTCCCCACACACACACACACACACACACACATCGGCCCCCAGAGAGACGTTTTTGTAGAATGTCGTTGCACATCACTATCGGCTTCATCGGCTTATTGTGGTCTCCGTATCTTTATAGGGTAGTGTTTGCGAAGAGCAGCTCTCTCGCCTTCGGCATGCTTCCGCAGCGTTGTTTTGCTGCCTTCAGCGGATGAGGGAGGGGGTCGGAAAAAAAAAGGGTGCTGCGGTGTGCCTCGCTTCTCAGAAATAATGCGAATTTCGCTTATCGGATGGTAAAGATCTGCAACGTGTTGACATATTAAGAAGGAGCAAAAAAAGAGCGAAAACGGTTGTTTCGACAAGTCCCATTCAGCATCTGCCGTGCGGTCTGCCACAATTCGGCATATGTGTGTGCTTGTGTTTCTGTCCTTTTTTTTTTGCAGGTTTGTAAATGCACACATAAGCAGATGCGTGCTGTCACTGTGATATTAGTGTCAGCTAAGCAGAATAATCTTATGAGGTTTTTTCCACTGTTGCTGTTTATCTCAGTGTTGTCTGTCAGGGCCCCCACCGCCCTCTCTGCTGTGGATGTTGGTGCTGGATGTCAGCGGGTCACACTGCTGCTGAAACACAAATAATCTTGAAATGCTTGAATCTTAATATTTTTCCCCACACCTCCCTGAGTGTTTTCTTCAGCAAATCTACCCAGTCAGACTCACCACATGACTTTTCTGGACTTGTAAAATGTTCTTTTCTGAAGAAGACTAAGAGCTACCTTGGATTCATAATACCTCTTCAAAATAACATTTATTCATACAATAAGAACTTCTGATTCTATCAAATCTCACAAAAAAAAAAATCTAAATTCTAGGTTTCACAATATGTCGCTACTCTCTAGGGACTGTTAGCCAGACATGAAAATATGACATCAACAGGATATCGTATTCTTAAAGGTAATAGCATAAGGTGACAAAAATTGTTTCCTTTTTTTCCCTTACATATTGTCATCCTCCTAAAATAATGGCCTGAGTCATTTTTTCCAAAAGTGATTTTGGCAAATAAATAGATACATTTTTTTTTGGCAAAAGATGATTCATGCAAAAAATAAATAAATAAATAAATAAAATACACTTTTGGCTTAAAAAAATGACAGGCCATAATTTTAGTAAAGTGACAATATATTTTAGTAACAAGTCTAAAAGTAGAAAACCCAACCCTAAAACAAACCATTAAAAAATGACTCCTTGCATCGCTTTTTAGTTCAATTCCACTCCACGTTCATTTTAAAGCTCTCTGTTTTAATCTGCAAATAAATAGCTCCGAATTTTGTGACTAGAATAATTTAAAGGACGAGTTGTTAACGGACAAAAAGAGAGGATCATTCCACTGTCAGGATCTGTGTTTTTCTGTGTTTATTTAGTTTTCTGTGTCCTTAGTCTCTTCGTTGTCCTGTCCTCCCCTTGATTGTTCCCAGGTGTGTCTCGTCTCTGTGATTACCCTCCCGTGTATTTAACTCCACCTGTGTTCTTTGTTCTTCGTCGGGTCCTCGTCAACGTCAATGTTAGCTTCTGTTCGTCGTCGGTGTGTCTCTGTGCCAGCTGCCGTGTACTGGACTTATTTATTATTAAAACACCATAATTCATCTTACCTGGGTCCGCTGCGTCTGCCTCACCACCAACACCTCATGACAGAAGGACCCGACCAGACCGATGGTGAGACAGCAGCTCATGGCCCAGCACGACCCGGAGGTATGGTTCCAGCAGCAGTTGGAGTTGGCTCAGCGGGATCTCTACAGGGACGTTGAGATCCTGCCATCTCCGCTGCTGCTGGAAGAGATGGGACTGGTGTCGGACTACACCCTGGCGATTAGCCAACGCCAGATCCTACCAGTCCCCACCCCAAAGCCCTCCGGATTCGGCCCCCGCCGTTACTCACGCCGGGGGAGACAGCGACGTGAGCCGCCGGTGAACCCGGCCCCTCGTCGCTTTCCGGAGCCGCCACCTCCACGGTCAGCCCGGAGACAGCGACGTGAGCCGCCGGTGGACCCGGCCCCTCGTCGCCTTCCGGAGCTGTCACCTCCGCAGCCGTTTCCAAGGCTTCGCTGCGGCTCGCCCCCGCGGCCGGTTCCAAGGCTTCGCTGCGGCTCGCCCCCGCGGCCGGTTCCAAGGCTTCGCTGCGGCTCGCCCCCGCGGCCGGTTCCAAGGCTTCGCTGCGGCTCGCCCCCGCGGCCGCTTCCAAGGCTTCGCTGCGGCTCGCCCCCGCGGCCGCTTCCAAGGCTTCGCTGCGGCTCGCCCCCGCGGCCGCTTCCAAGGCTTCGCTGCGGCTCGCCCCCGCAGCCGGCCCCGAGGCTCCGCTCCGGCTCACCTCCAGCCGGCGCATCCGAGGCCGAATCAGCCGGCGTTCCAGCCGGCGCACCCGAGGCCGAATCAGCCGGCGTTCAAGCCGGCGCACCCGAGGCCGAATCAGCCGGCGTTCAAGCCGGCGCACC
Organism: Xiphophorus hellerii; assembly: GCF_003331165.1. Classification (NCBI taxonomy): domain Eukaryota; kingdom Metazoa; phylum Chordata; class Actinopteri; order Cyprinodontiformes; family Poeciliidae; genus Xiphophorus; species Xiphophorus hellerii. Next base: position 31,949,829 of record NC_045691.1, on the reverse strand, counting down.
CGAGGCCGAATCAGCCGGCGTTCCAGCCGGCGCACCCGAGGCCGAATCAGCCGGCGTTCCAGCCGGCGCACCCGAGGCCGAATCAGCCGGCGTTCCAGCCGGCGCACCCGAGGCCGAATCAGCCGGCGTTCCAGCCGGCGCACCCGAGGCCGAATCAGCCGGCGTTCCAGCCGGCGCACCTTCCGAGACTCCCAGTGTTCCTTCCGAGACTCCCAGTGTTCCTTCCGAGACTCCCAGTGTTCCTTCCGAGACCGAGACTCCCAGCGTTCCTTCCGAGACTCAGACTCCCAGCGTTCCTTCCGAGACGACTCAGACTCCCAGCGTTCCTTCCGAGACGACTGAGACTCCCTGTGTTCCTTCCGAGACCCCCTGCGTTCCTCCTGAGACCCTGACCTCCTGCGTTCCTCCTGAGACCCTGACCTCCTGCGTTCCTCCTGAGACCCTGACCTCCTGCGTTCCTCCTGAGACCCTGACCTCCTGCGTTCCTCCTGAGACCCTGACCTCCTGCGTTCCTCCTGAGACCCTGACCTCCTGCATTCCACCCGAGACCGAGACTCCCTGCGTTCCACCCGAGACCGAGACTCCCTGCGTTCCACCCGAGACCGAGACTCCCTGCGTTCCACCCGAGACCGAGACTCCCTGCGTTCCACCCGAGACCGAGACTCCCTGCGTTCCACCCGAGACCGAGACTCCCTGCGTTCCACCCGAGACCGAGACTCCCTGCGTTCCACCCGAGACCGAGACTCCCTGCGTTCCACCCGAGACCGAGACCCCCTGTGCTCCACCAGAGACCCTGCCTCGGGGGGCTCGTCGTCGCCGTCTGTGGGCGGCCCCCGGGACTCATCGCCACCTCCAGCGCCGTGGACGGCCGCCGGACCGCCTCCGTGGTTCCCGCCTCCAGCGCCGCGGACGGCCGCCGGACCGCCTCCGTGGTTCCCGCCTCCGTGGTTCCCGCCTCCAGCGCCGCGGACGGCCGCCGGACCGCCTCCGTGGTTCCCGCCTCCAGCGCCGCGGACGGCCGCCGGACCGCCTCCGTGGTTCCCGCCTCCAGCGCCGCGGACGGCCGCCGGACCGCCTCCGTGGTTCCCGCCTCCGGCGCCGCGGACGTCCGCCGGACCGCCTCCGTGGTTCCCGCCGCCGCGGACGACCGCCAGACCACTTCCGTGGTTCCCGCCTCCTTTGCCTCCGCCCACCCTGTGGGTAGTTTTTTGTTTGTTTATGGACTCTTGGCCCTCCCTGTGTTTCCGCCCACAACGGTGGGTTGTTTTTTGTTTTTTTCTGAACTCTGGCCCCCCGTCCAGCGCCCCTCCGCCCACCCTTGTTGTGTTTTTGTTTTTTGGGCGTCTGGTAGCCGCCCTTGAGGGGGGGGTACTGTCAGGATCTGTGTTTTTCTGTGTTTATTTAGTTTTCTGTGTCCTTAGTCTCTTCGTTGTCCTGTCCTCCCCTTGATTGTTCCCAGGTGTGTCTCGTCTCTGTGATTACCCTCCCGTGTATTTAACTCCACCTGTGTTCTTTGTTCTTCGTCGGGTCCTCGTCAACGTCAATGTTAGCTTCTGTTCGTCGTCGGTGTGTCTCTGTGCGAGCTGCCGTGTACTGGACTTATTTATTATTAAAACACCATAATTCATCTTACCTGGGTCCGCTGCGTCTGCCTCACCACCAACACCTCATGACATCCACTGCTGTTTTAAATTGACTAAACCAGTAAGTATCCTTTAATAAGAATCATGTTTTTAATGAATGAACATTATTTTAAACACACTTCACAAATATCTCATGTCCTTCCATATAAATACTCAAAAGCTTTCCCTAAACAAGCTGGCCAGAGTCAAATTGACACATAGTCTCTTTAAAGCTAAATATCACAGCCTGCCTTTCAATGTTTTTTCTTTTTTACAAATTTTTGTTTTGACTTGATAAAAATATACAATTTCAACAAACCAGCGTCCGATTTCCGTCCATGAGACCCGGAAACATCGTTGCTAGGTGTTAACAGAGTTTTGCATCCCTGACACTCTCAGAGTTTGTATGTATGTAATTTATTTGGGATTTTCAGTAACATTTGTTCGCTGTTTGCATTTCGTAAGAAAAATGAATTGAAATCCAAGACGTTTCTGACACAACTACCTACAACGACCGAAGTGCATAGAGAGGGTAGAAAATCATGTAAGATGTAGATTCCAGCGACACTTTTAAGTGCTAAAACACAGATTTATTGGTAAACCAAAGCATTTTGGATTGTGTCCTTTAGAACTCAAATGAACCAATCACACGTTCACGTACACTACAAACATCGCACAGGCTTCTGGATTATCTGGCACGGAAATTGTGTGCAAGAAAAATCCGTTCTGAAACCATCAAACTTTTTGAATTCCAATTACACATGTGACCCAGACCTGCAAAGAAACCAATGGCAATTATGCCCAGCCGGGCAGGACTGAAAATGGCGTTACTTGAACCAGGTGGGTCCAACAGGATGGCACGAGACATGGTCCAACGTCCATTTTTAATTACTTCATAGAGACCAATGTGTGTTAAAAAGCAACGCCTCGTTACGTTAAGCACAAGTTACAAAATGCAGTCCTGTGATCCGTTTATGCACTTTGTAGAATGTTTAATTCTGGTTTTATATATTATATAATTTAATAGATTTAAAGGCTGTGTATGCTGGTGTGGTGAAAGAAAAGAGACAGCTTAAGTTCTGAAGATGATAATGATACTTGCCACAACGAGTCCCTGTGTCCAAAAGTACGTAATGGTTCGTGGATTATGGAGGTCAAACCTATGAGATGAAATGATCCCGGCTGGAGTTGCTCTTCTGGGTCTGTCCTTAAACCCGGATGGTCACTACGGAGACACAGGTTGTGTTTTTACCGTACTTTTTAAAAAAATGTTGTGTTCTGTCAAACCCTGCATCAGAAATGTATAAATTTAGTCCTTATTTTAAATATTAGAATTATATTAGCTTTTTTTCGTCACATGTCCAGATATACACAACACAGGGAAATATGATGTGGTACCATGCAGCCAAAGAAAAACAACAAAAGGAAGCAGGAGTTCACACAGCGTATGAAGAAACAATATATAAATAAAATGATGTAAACTGTGAAATAATAATAATTTTGTGATTGATAAAAAACAAAGTGCCTAAGTTTATTTGAAATATATTATCTTGAAAAAAGTAACAATGCCAAACCTTTGTTGGTTGGTATTATATGTAAAAAAGATAATCCTAATACCTCAAATTTGATTTTAGTAAATATATTCTAATTAGTTAAATGGGTAGTTTGGATTTGTTTGAGGAAAAGTTCCTTCTGACAGATTTTTACATTTCTCATAATTGTGGAAGGTTAATAGCTCAGTTAGCTCTAATAAATGAGCTAAAATAGGTTTTTAGCTAATTTATTAGAACTCATACTAAAAATTTTCATATTTGTGAAACACAAGACTATGTTGATGAATATTAATTGTCTACACTTTCCTGTGACGAATGTTAAGTTTGTCATTCTTTTCTGCTTAACAATGTGTTTGTTACTAATGTTAAGTAATGTTGGTTGCTGATCGTAACCATATGCCTCATTTCCTGGGACTGCTCAGTCCATTCTTCAGTGCACTAAAGGTGAAGCTAATGTTTGGATTCATGCAGCTGGGTCAAGACAGTAGATTTTTAGGTTTACCAGGTTTCGAAATTGCTTGGATGTCATCCCAGCCGACTCCTGATCTGGATGTTGGGTGGATCAATACAGCCAGCTTCCTCCATTAGCCCAATTTTAGATTTGTAGCACTGAGCAACCAGCAAATTTTTTTTTAAAACGTCCTCTTGTGAAAGTTTAACTGTCTATCGTCTAATACAGCGTGGTGTCCAACTGGGAACAGTTTGAGTTGTTTCAAATTGCTAAACTCACCACTGAGAATCTCTTTACTTTCCCCCAAACTCACTACGATCTGACAACCGTAGATACTCGAGGTAAAAGAGCCAACGCAGAGCGTCAATTCAAAACCTTACGCTATCATTCAGAACGGCGTGCTAACTTTACTCATCAGTAGTAGAAGCTGTTATTATGCTAGCAGCGCTTTGTTGTCAATGTTTCCATGTCCACTTTCTGAACAACGTGATGCGTTGCGGTCCGGTTCACCGTTCAGTCGAACAGGTTCATCCGGAGAGCAGGTGAAGAGAAGAACTGCTTCAGTATCTGCACATGCACAGGCTTTCAGTGTCACTGTGCTCCATCTGCCTGGCATTAATTGAATTGGGTAACTCCTGAATATTACCCCGGCCTTAGTTTGAGTAGTTTACTATGTGTGTGCGCCTAATGGAGCGCAGTGTGTTGGCAGGTGGGCAGAGCAGTCAGCAGTTCTCAGATAGAGAAGATATCTATCTAATGGCACAGTGGAGACAGCAGCTCAGTGACCTGATTCCAATCTTTACCATTAGAGTATAACAACCTCAGAAGTGAGGGGCAAACTAGGACACAGGAAGACCATGTGGGCAGTTGACTGCAGTTGAGGTTGGGCTTATTATGACATGCTTCATGTAGATTATGTTGGGTTACCGAGGCCACAGCAACCGTCACTGCGGACAGGGGTTTGTGCTGGTGAGCTTATTTTTTAAAAGTCATTCGACTGAAAAGCATTTTGTTACTTTTATAAACTTTATGCCATTCTAAATAGGTCATTAATCACGCTTCCTGTCCTATTTCACTTATTAAGTCAACATAATGGAAATTCAGTTTTCTTTGCTGCTGCCAGGTTGGAAAAAAGGGAAAAATTATTTTGTACTAATATGGTAGGTGTTATACTTCAAATAATACTACATGTTGAGAAAATAACTTTATTTTTTTTTCTGTGTTATTAAAATTCTACCTGAGGAAAAGTTTGAACCTTTCGACTCTTATCGGGGACGTGGTGGAGAGTTGTTTTTTTTTTTCCTGCGCATGCTTTTATTTTCTCCACGTTTGCCACAAAACACAGTTTAAAAACATGCCTGTCAGCTCATCTGGTGGCTCTGACTGACTCTTAGCCGTGAACACGTGGCCTCTGTGGTGGCCTGGCCTGTGTTCAGGATGTACCAGTCCCTCACACATTGACAGCTGGAGGTCTTTTCCAACTCGCCTTCAACCTGAGGAGAAGTAAGCACGGATGGGTGGACGGTGGTCGAGTAATGGCTCCCATCATGGAGGGACGCCGGTGACAACGCGAGCTGTTACTCTGATACCCTTAAAGAAAGTCAACTCCAACCCGTGGCGTTCGGAAGTCAACTAATTAGTCAATAGATTACATCTAATCTAAAAGAGGGCTAATAGTATGTTTTGTTATTGTGATGCTTTATGTGCTGTGTTTTGAAATTCAGTTACAATAAGCTCAACAGTAAGCTGGGCAATTCTAAAGATGTAGGAGGAAGTTGCACCGGCATCCTAACGCATTCGGCTGATGCATCGCAACATACGGCATTTATGGCCTACATAACTGCAGTCCATTACCTTCGATAACATTCAAAGCTCATCTTCAAAGATGACCTCCAGCTATCTTTGAAGGTTGAAGGTGAAGTTACCATTATTATTTATCTCACATCTCATGTTAAAATTGAAATGAAATGCAAATTAAAAGTTGCAGTTTTATGTATTTTCCATGCATATAGTGGCATTTTATAGCATAATCAAATAACTATGTTACCTTGAGTGATCAAATGTTTAATATATTAAATATATAAATATGACTTAAGATAAATTTGACATCGTGAATTAATGCCTAATTTAATGGAGTAACATTATAACATAATGTAAAGCTCAAAAAAGTCAATTTCACATCATGCTGCCCTTTCCAGATTTGTTCCCACACATTTTAATCTGTATTTACTCTGTAAGAGACAATTTTTAGAAGTTGTACATAAAGATTGTACAAATTATGAGATGTATTAAATGTATAATAGACCAAACTTAAGTCTATAGTCATATTCTACAAGTTAGAATATCATTTCTGATGACGCTCATAAATCAGATTAAAACTATGTTTTGAAAATTGACAAGCTTAGAGCAGGTATTAAACATGCATCACATTTTTGGATTCAAAATTTTTTTTTTTATTGATCTAATGCAGTATTGTAATTTTAAGTCATGTTTTTACTAGCCATTCATGGAAAATCATCATAATTAAGAGAAATAAAAGCTTTCAAACATCCATCTGTGTGTAATTAATCTATATAATATGTTTCACTTTGTGGTAAAGTCATAAATAAATACAATTATAACTTGTTGAATGGGTCAACGCATGCATCTGTTTGTATGCGTTGAATTGATATTTCTAAGTGCCAGATAGTCTTCTGAGTCAAATTAGGACGTTTCTTTCTTTTCATTTAGAATGACAAAAAAAAAATGTTTGAGCTTGTGATATTATCTAATGTCACACATCAAAGTTACGCCCACTTCATTAATAATTCAGTCCAACATGCACCGGAATAATAAACCAGTTACAGTACGAGTGCTTGTTGGTACCAGTTTGATACTGGAGGTTTGGAGGATTGTGCTGTAACTGTTTGGTGAGAGCACTTTTCGGCATCTCCATAAAATTATTGGCCGCGACTGTCGCTCAGCTTTTATCTCCTAACAATGGATCACTAATGGTACAGCTGTTGTTTCAGAAACATGAGCTGTGCTGCTGCCCATGCAACACGATTTGAACAAAGCTTCGATGTATTTTGTTGTAGCTGGCAAACTGAAGGTAGTCATTCAGTAAAATACAGTTTCTCTCCATTGTTCACCTTCTGCGGCAGAAACAATGAGACGGGCTTTGTAGGAAAGAAAGGTGCCACAACTGCTTCAGTTTGGAAAACAGTCATTTCTACTTGGATTATTACTGTGTTCTCAAATCGCTAACAAAATCTCACAATGGCGTCTGAAAGAACCCGCTTCTACGGTAAAAAAAAAAAAAGAAAGAAAAAAAAACTACACCAATACCAACAAAAAGGAAAATGTGACAAGTCGTCGCCTATCTACAAAACTTTATCTTGCATTGAAGTGGAGCTTTGTCGCAATGCACAACTTGTCTAATCTGGCAGAAAAGAGAGTGGAGAGGAAGACATGCAGAAGGGAAACCGAACCGAACCGTGTCGATACAGCGCACCTCCTCTACTAAGTGATCCACAAAGCCCCCAAAATATATCAATACTTTTAAATGACATCTTAAAAAAGACAAGGTTTGCGGTATGCTGGTGCCTATCTCCAGCAATCACTGGGCAAAAGGCGGGGTGCATTGTAGATAAGTCTCCAAGCAAACCGGGTTGGTTTTCTGCTCTTTTCCTCCTCCAGAAGGGTAAAATCATACGATTCACCATATTTTGTGAGAATGTCACAGGCTACATCTCTTTCTTTTTCATTTTAAAACAGAATAAGTTCCTGGTGTGCTGGAGAGGTGTGCAGTTGATTCCGATCTTCCACCAGTTGAGTTTGATCTTCCACAAACCCTCGTCTCTACACCAACGCGTCACCAGGTCGTTAAAAGGAGCTTTTCCGCTGGAAAGTCTCACTCTGACCGGTTAATGTGCGGTTCGGTTCTACCCCAGAGGTGAGTGTCTCCGTTACGGATCTGTTCCTCACTGCTGTGGGCAGGACGGCAACTGTGGCCAACTCTCTGCTGATGTTTGCAGGAACACTCAGTAATGGAGAACCTCAAGGTTCTGGTTCTGATGGAGTCAAATAAACACAGATATTTCAGTTTGTCTTATGGAAATTCACTGCTGGGCCCAAACACAATGATAAAGACTCAGATCAGCTGATTAATTCCATTTTGCCACCTTTGTTTCTTTCAAATGTGCAACCTGTTGGATTTAGGTAACGTAGTCAAAAGGTGTAAACCAGTAGCCACTCATGAACTTGATCTAAAAAAAAAAGAAAATCCAAACAAAACATAAAATTCACTTCACACCAAGCTAATAGCTAATTTCCAGTGTTTTACACTGTCAGCAGAAAACTGCAGCTCCAACAGAAAGCTGACAGCCGCAACGTTTCATTTGTCTTCATTGCTGCCCGTTTTTAAAATAACCGTCATTCTCCTCCAAAGCTTATCGCATGTGTTCCTGGCGCTGGTTGTGTTCAAGCTCAGAATCACGCTCCTCCAGACTGAGCACCTCTCTGATAGCAAGACAACCTCTGCACTCTGCTGCAGTCACTCTCCCTCGATACCTGGCGTTCTTCACAAAACTCATGACTTTGGACAACAGGAAACCCCCAAGAATTACAAATTCTGAATTAGGGTGCCCTGTTTAGTCCACTTTAATCATACTCTAGTTCATTAGCCTAAAAGGTCCGGTTTGCTTGGATTGCTTGTGATTGCACAAACAGTCTCTGATGCAGACCAGCAACCTAGGTCGTCTGGTGTGGTTTGAATGCATATGTGAATTCCAAGGGGTCTAGAGATCACTCCAAAAGCAGGAAGCTGACTATAGCACAGGGCATTCTGGGTAAATGCAACCAAAACAAACGTGCAAGTCTAGCTCTAGTGCAAAAAATGGCTTATGGTCTTTAACCAAAGGAAAATCTGTCACCACTCCATTTTGTTTGCATGTCATGGAGAATGAAGTTGTGTTCAATGTCTTCTTCAGAGGTTTTAGTGTTTCCGTTAGCGGTTCTTGGTGCAGCGCCCTCACAGGCAACAGGGGGTGAACGGGTTTTTCAAAGGGTTTGGATCCTTTGTTTGCTGGTGAGAGCAAACAGAGCCAGCTCAAAATGGAACAAATGTTTCAATTTTGGTCCCTAATCAAACTGTGTCTACCGGACTATCGGGTCTGAAAACACCCCTAAGGACTTCTCTTTGTTCAGAAGTTTAATAAAACACTTAAACTGCTTCTGAGTCTTGGTCACTTGCCCGTCTAGCTCTGACTTCAGAGTTTGGGAAGGCCAGGTCAGCTGGATTACCAGCAAACATCGACCTACAATCTGGCGAAGTCTTGGAGTACCGCTAGATTGTCATTGAACAATTCCTGGTGGTTAGACACCCTAGATCAGTCACCACTCTTTAATAGAACCCACACAAAAACATGAGACAAACACCATTCATATAAACACATTTATGTTAACCAAACATAAAAGTTCTTGTATTGTGGGAGGAACACACGGAAAGATCCAGTCAAGATTTTCCTAAAGAATTTTTGTTGGAGTCAGCTGAACAGCTAACAAGGGCTCACAGCTTTTCATTTTCAAGTACACTGATGTTTACATGAGCAGTTGTGCATACAAGTATGTCCGAGAACAACTAAGAAGAAAGACTAAGTGGGAAAATCAGGACATTACTTTGAAAGAGGAAGAATAGAAAAGAATAGAGTGGTCTAAAGAGAAGGGATAATAGAGAAAAGAGGACCAAGAAAAAAAATAACAACAGAGAAATTAAGAAAAGGGGTTTTGTAATCTTCATATAGTGGTGTTGTGCCGTCTCCATGGTGACAGGACAAAAGCCTGCGGTTGGCCATTGATGGCTAATTGTATTCTTCACAGCTCTTTTGTTAATTGTTGTCTGCCCAGCTCCCACTTCCTGCTGGGCCACGGCACAAAGCCACGAACGGGAGGATTAGAAATGGCACATCAGCTTCGCTCACACAAAGTCAACCTCTCTCTCTCTCTCCTTTTTCTCTCTCTTTCCATCCCTTCCGTTCTCTGTCCTTCTCTCTTTCCTCACACAGCCGCACCTCCTTTTATCTTCTCCTCACTGTGTGCACTTCCCTAACCACATCAGTTTTTTTTTTTCCTCTATTTTTTTTCTTGGCTTGATGTCTTTACTTTTTGAATCACATTTTGAGATGGAGGCAATTGAAAAGAATTACACCTTGAAGATTTTGTCCCTTCCAGTGTTCAAAGTGTTCAAACAATTATTATTTTCTGGGCACTTGAACTTAGCTTAGCTTTTTTTTATCCAAGGAATTTCAACTAAGTCCCACTCGCCACTCACATGAAACACTGCAAAACGAGAAACTTTGAAAACAAGCTTTGCTTGACTCAGGTAGACGTTTTTCCTCTTAGACCACCATCATGAACATCAATGTCATGTTTTGAATAATTTATAATAAGGATTATACACTGTGTGCACAATTATTACTCAAGTTGTAGTTTTGAGGATCGAACTGAAAATTCCTCCATCTCACTTGTTTATTGTCATCTGTTAAAGTGAGAATAATAAACTTACTAGTCAAAATTGACAAAGATTATTCATGTCCAGTTTGGTGCAAACCGGAGCATGTGTGTGTGATTTCGAGTCAACCGTATGAAGACGGTGAGGGATTGGAAGTTGCCACTCTGTCACACCCGCACGGTCCAGCCAGCAGTCACTGTCCAGAGCAGGATGTGTGTCACCTTGTTCTGTGCCTTCAGACACATGTTGACATTTCTGAGGCAGAGTGCAAAAAAAAGTCATCCAGCAGCAAAATATGTTACTTCCTGTGTGGGTAGGGCTACAGTGATGTCACCAAATGACCATGTGAATGTGTTAAGGGCTGGTTGTTTGGTTATGACATATATTTATACAGCTGTGAGTTTGTGTGTGGAATTTATTTCACCTTGAATCTTTTATGTCAGATTGTAAGATGTTGAGGCTTGGTAACCACCATGTTTTGTTGCAGCACAAAGCTTTTGATAACTTTTGATCTCTAAAGCCTTGATACTATACTGACTGATTTTGATTCTGCAAGTCAAAAGCTGTGAGGAGCTCGCTGAAATACAAAGTGTGTAAATGAGACAAAATGACCGACTTCCTGTGGGGTTTGGACCATGGTGCCAAGAGACTTTTTTGTGGCTCTAGAGAAGCTACATGTGTCCTGGGCCTAATGTTTAAAATGTCTTTAGAGGGCCTTCCTGCCTTCATGTAGATTTTAGGACATACCTTGCGGAGACTTTTTTTCCTGGATTTGGGGGGATCTGTTTTTGTTCCAAATGTCAGATCTCAGTGATGTATAGTTTGGGCTATCTTAGTTAAGAGGGTGCTGTGGCACTTTTTGGCCACGCCCCTTTTTGATTCCATAGGGGCAAAGTTTGATGAGTTTTCATGTTAAGGCAACCAAAAATCCATTTCTGGGTGGAGAAAAGGCAATACAATTTTCAATTACAATAAGCCTCTGCAGTACTTTTGCTGCTCTGGCCTGATAATTATTACAACATTTTCCAAGTGATTAACATTTTCTTTACTGAAATCTGAAATGCATTGTTGGTAATATTTGCATGCACCTAGAAACATTCAGGTTGCTTGTGGAAAAATGTGAAAAGGCTTGCGGATTATGAGTACCTGAAAAACACTGTAAATGAAGGAAGGGAGCAGGAAGCTGGAAAGAAACAACTTTCCGTTTTCTGAACCCACTTCGTCCTGTACATGGCTTCTGATGTGCGAGCCTGTTCAAAGCTCTCAATGGGAGAGACAGTGAGGCACACTCTGGAGAAGTCCATCAAAGTTAACACAGGCAAACAATCAGGCATACCTAAGGGCAATTAAGGATTTCCAGTTAATATAAAATGGAATTGTGGTAGGAAGCCAGAGTTCCCCACAGAAAACATGTAAAATCCACACAAAAGGGCTGTGGCGGCGGTTTGAACCCAGAACATGTTGTGAAGCAACAGTGGTAACCAATGCAATTTTTTTTCCCAAGTACTCATATATTATGCCTCATTGAAGGCAACTAACAGAGCCCACCCAGGGCTGTTTACTGTTTAAACTAATTAGTAGCTTGCTTGTACCTTTGAATTGAAAAGTTGATTTAATTTTGTTTGCTTAAATGAAAGAGGTTCAGATGATACTGGAGGAGGTGGAGAAAGGTTTATTTTCCTCTACAAGCTCAGACTGGTTAAAAGAGGGAAACTTAACTCAGCATGTTGGACTCGGTGACTCCGATACGTCCCGTTCATGAAAACAGTTCGCAAAGTTCTGAGACGCCATCTTTAGAAATTATTAGAAAAATACAGAGAAAATCAGGAGTAATGACTGAAGAGCAACACTGGTGCAAGAACAAAAACACCACCGAGTCACAACAGATGATGTAATTGAAAAGCAATTTAGGTATTTCAGGGCCTTAATTTGTTCCTATTGTTTTCCCATTGCTGTCATCAACTAAACCTTCAATACGTTGAATTAAAGATTGTGCCAGTTGTAGTTTTTACTGGAAAAGCCAGTGTAGGTACATGAAGGCTCACTCACTTCATACTGTTCAGATCAAACACATTTTATTGTTCGATCTGGACATTCTGTACCTAACCCCAGTAAGTACAGAATGTACACACTCAGACCAAAACTGTTAGTACTCCTCTGTTAATGACTGAAAAGTCCACAGTGGTTACTGAGATAACTTAAAACGCACAAAAGTACAAATAAAATAAAACTTATTGAAAATGATCCAATGAAAATGTGCTTCAATAGAATCATAAAAAAAAGACTAATGAAACAGACCTGGAAAAAAGTGATGGTACTTGTAACTTAATACTTTGTTGCGCATCTTCTTCTTAAAGGTTTCATTGGCTCTACTGGCTTTTATTTGAGAGTGAATCTATACTCGACTTCCTGTCTACTGTATATCTGACAGGAAGTCAGGTTGTGAGAGAGAGGGAAGACATGCAGTAAAGGTCATCAGGTCGGGACTTGAACCTGTGACAGCCGCATCGAGAACTAAGGCTTTCAAATATGGGTCTTGCGCTCTACCCCTGCACCACCGCAGCACCACATTGGACAACCTTTTGAGGCAATCAAACTGTTTCTGTAGTTGTCAGTGAGACTTCTGCACCTGTCCACAGGTATTCTGCCTCACGTCTCATCTGCACACTGCTCCAGTCGTCTCGGGTTTGAAGGGTGCCTTCTAGATGTTTCATCTTCAGTAGATGTTCAATAAGATTTACATGCGAGCAATCTGGGAGGACAGTTCAGAGTAGTTGTGTTTTTACGTTTTCCTTTCCTCGTTTGTCATCTCTCATGAGGTCTGCTTTGGTTCAAAAGATGACAACTGGCGCGATTTGGCAATGATGAACCTTGACCTTGGAATTCACCTTTAATTTCTTTGGACGTTGTTCTTTGTTATCATTGCGAATATTCTTCTTTTGTCATCAAGCGTCTTCCTGCGACTGACTTGTTAATCATGTTGTGTACAATCCATAACCTTAACCCATCAATTGTGTCCAGGCCTGTTTTACTTGGCTAATTTTTTTTTTTAGGATTTTGTTGAACCACATCTCAAAAACAGTGTTGGAGAGATATAAAAACATTCCATAGAGTACTCGATTACTAAAACATTCTTTTACAACAGCCCTAGTTCTGTTCTCTCAACTCTTCCTCAAAAAAGGTTTTATTTTGATTTTTTTCTCAAATAATTTATTTTGTACTTTTTTCTGTAGTACAAAAGTACTAAGATGTGTAAAAAGATGTACCACAAATCATGTTAACACGTTATTGAATTATCTTGTATGCTTGGGATTTTCTCTCAAATTATATTTTGCACTTTGGGAAGAACACACATACTGTACATGTGTTTTGTTTTTCTCTTGTTTCTGTTTGTCTCCTTAATAAGCAAAGTTTAGGTAGACACCTAAACTTTGTTGAAATTCTGTCTCAGGTTTTACCAATATAATTTATCATAAAAACTACAAAAACGCCTAAATGTCTACATTTTGATAAATCAAAGTTAAATTAAACGTGTCAGTATTGGTATCGGCAATATTGGCCCTGTTTTTATGTAGTATTGGATTGGATTGTCACACACACCTACTGCTGATACTGCTGGAAGATTGCTGATCTATATGGAAATATTAGTGAACGCGTCTCCAACATGATCAATAAAACTGCTAAAACTTTTTATACTTTTATTTGATGTTTAATGCAGATTTTCTGTTGTTGGCCGATCTTCAGCCGCGTGTGAAACTGACATGGAAAGTAGCCTGAGGCTCCTACAAGAAACCCCGTGGTCCTGATCATCTTTAGCAAATCGATAGCGCCTATCGATCTGTGTGTAATTATGACAAGAACTGGCAGATTATGGACCGCCTCTGCCCCCGACACTCTGTTTGTTCGGGGTGTTTGTGCGTGTGTGTGGGGTGTGTGTGCGTGTGTGTTCGGGTCAACTCTCCGCCACCTGGAAATTCGTCCCTCTCCCTTTAAGTGGGAGGTGAGCTGCTTGGAAAAGCTCCGAGCAGCGGATGGAAAGCCCGCTCCAAAACATTTACGCACCGGCGGCGGTCAGCGACAGCGTCTGTCTGCGCTCAGTCACCAAACCCGTCCAGGCAGACTGCAACCGAGGAGGAGCGGCTCCGGATGACCGGGAGCAGAGGTCCGGACTGTCACCGAGCAGCCTGAGTCCCGCCGCGCCGCGTTCTTGGATGCGGTGAGCGGTTAGGACGGAAGTTTTCCCTCGGCTCTCTGGTGGAGAGCGCAGCGGCACTGGTGAGTGGACAGCTGGACTTCTCAGCTGGAGCTTGTGGAAACTAATGAAACTCTTTTTTTTGTTGTTTTTTGTTTTTCCTCATCTGTGCTTTTGGCTCACTTAAAAAAAACTTAAACACAAACAAACTTCAGTCTGTTCCTGGCGTTATGTGGGATAGTCATGTCCATCATGGTGGTGATGATGATGATGATGATGATGATGTCAGCTCTCTTTAGTCAATGCAAATAAGTGGATAAGTGTTCTCTTTTCTGATTGGCTGAAATTGTCTCCTAAATATTTAGAAGTACTGCAGTTCTTCACTGGTGGAGGCTGTGGGCTCCAGTTGGGCTGAGCAGGACTGGTCATCTTTACTGTTTACACACATTATGCCTGGTAGCACTGAAAGGTCAGAGGTCAGGAGTGTCCTGTAAGAATGAGCTGCAGGTCTGAGCTAAGCGCGGTGTGAAATAGCAGACTGCTCTGAGGTCAGTTGTGAAGCGATGTCTTGTTCTCAGTGAGCCGGAGGAGAAGGTATGTGAAGGCTGGTGGGCATAGAGCCACCCTGGGGGTCTCACTGAGCGCTGAAGATAGTTATATGGGGGGAGAGGGGGTTGGCCGACTGCACACAAAGCAGTCCATCAGCTGGGAGTCCCTGACCTTTCTTCCTGTCACTCCTCTTTTCTTTCCTTTCATTCTTCCGGCTCCTTACTTTACTCCGATGCCTTTATTTAGTTTGTCTCCTGACAGCGAAGCGGCTTTTCACTCTCTGACTCCCGACTGACTCCTGTTTGTTTTCCAATGGAGATCCAGGTGTCATACACTGCTGAAGCTGCTGCAGCTGAAGCTGCTGCTGCAGCTGAAGCTGCTGCTGCTGAAGCTGCTGCTGCCGCTGAAGCTGCTGCTGCTGTGGAACTTCAACTTAAGTTTTTTCTAGTTTTGAAAAAAAAAAAAAAAATCCAGAAACAATTAACTATCCAACTGAGTAAAAAATATCCATCCATCCATCCACAGTAAGTTTGTCAGCACTTAAATGTAATCGTACTGAAAAAGAAAACAAATTAAAAGCACTCAGACATCTAGAAGAATTTTAGTTTGGAAAAAACATTGATTTCTATCACGAAAAGTGAGCACCCCCCCCACCCCCAACACACACACACACACACACACCCCACACACAGTGGTGCAGACATAAAGCATCCCTCTGTCAACACTGGCGCAGACTGAGCATTATACACTTCGACATACACACAGAAGATAATCTCAAG
The DNA here is from genome assembly GCF_003331165.1 of Xiphophorus hellerii. NCBI lineage: Eukaryota > Metazoa > Chordata > Actinopteri > Cyprinodontiformes > Poeciliidae > Xiphophorus > Xiphophorus hellerii. The sequence continues at coordinate 31,934,193 of NC_045691.1, read as the reverse complement.
GAGTGGTTCGGCATGTCACCCTTCACCTCCCTCCCTCCCCTGGCCCTCCATCACAGCCCACCTCCTCTGCCCCCACCCTCATGGAGTTTTGCCTTCCCAGGTGAATGGGTTCATGGAGGAGGGAAAGGTGACTCCTCAGTCTGTCAGTCATTTGCCTCATAAGCCACAGCCCACTGAGACACTTGCCTTTCTTCAGGTGTTTTAACTTAAAACCGATGCACCTCACTGCGTCGGTTTCCAGGCAGGATTGTTCTCTGAATCCTACCTCCACATGAGGTAAAGCATTAAAGTAAAGCAGACCACAGGTTGTACTGTAGCTCCGCCCCCCTCGTGTTATGAATGACAGACTGGCATATGGGTGAAACCGTGCAGCTGATCAGTTGTCAGGTGCAGTGCTTTTAATTTGAAACAACCCATTTTGTTTGTATTAACATGATGGCAGTGGTCCCGGGTGTTTCTGCATGTTCTCTCTGGGTGCTCCGGCTTCCTTCCAACATGACTGTTGGGGTCACTGGCTTTAGCTGCCCTTTGCTACAAGTGTGTGCAGGCATGGTTGTTTGTTTGTCCTGTGTGGGCGTGCGCATGTGTGTGTGTGTGTGTGTGTGTGTTCACCTGTCCAGGATGGACCCGCCTCTGGAGAAGAGTCGGACTTTAACTCACCTGTTGTTGCATATCGACTGTGTGTCCAGCTCCTGAGGCCAGACAACGCACATACGACGTTGTATTTACGAGACAAGTTGAGACTTAAAGTGTAACTAACCTCCATGTGAAAGCATAACAGACGAATCTTTGAAAAATATTCCACTAAAGTGGGCGGAGCCAAGAGACACTGAGGGCCACGGCTAAGTGTGCGGGGTCTGCGGTCAGGATGAGGGAAGGTACTGTTGCAAACCTAATGACTCTGCTGCTGCATCTAGCAACTTTTTTATTTATTTTTTTCAAAAAACAACTCTAGCAACTTTTTCCTGTGTTGTTGGGGATTTTTATGGCCCCAGCATGTGCAGCACCAGTCTCTCTGCAGCTGCAGGCAGTCGTCCTGCATAGAGGAGACCCTTTCCACTCCGTGGCCACGTTGCAAATGAATCACACAAATGTGTCGATCAACGATCACCGCGCTCACTGACCCGTCTCCTGGCTCTCCTTGGATAGATGCTTTTACACCCGGAGGTCGGAGTGTGACGTAGCGCACCGCTGTAACCAATAGGAAAATTCAACTGCAGTCGCCACCCTTCACCCCATGGAGGGCGCCACTCAGACCATTTTAGGCAAAAATGTTGCAGATTTAAAGAAATGTACACAAAAATGCACAAAAACATCAACATAGAATCTGCAAGTGCAAATGTAGACAGTTTACCCAACAAAACATTGATTTGGAGGTTAGTTACTCTCTAAGCAACACTTTTCAGAAACTAAGAATTCTCCTTTTTCAAAAAGCTACTGACTTATGAAAAATAATCAAACATGAAGAGTATTCCCTGGCCCTATATAAACCGATTGGATATAAAGTAGCTGAACTAGAGCCTAGCTACTTTATATTCAGTTGTTCTTTTTACCAGTATGTTAAACCAGAACGGTAAATTCACGGCTTTTCAATATAAAACATGAAGTACCACACACATGGTTGTTCACTATTTATAGCACAGCTTTTCATGGTTAAAGTAGACCTTTGAATTTAATGCACTAAGCAAGTGTGTATGTGGGAGTGACAACTTGTGTGTGTGTAGGGGTGTGTGTATCATCTCCTATACATTGAAAGTCTCCATAAGGGTAGCAGAGCAGACAAAGGTTTTTTTCCCCCCCTCTTCTTCTGACCTCCTGTATCCTCTCTGCATTGTTCTCTGAATCCTATTGAACCAAGAGTCCACAGAGACTCAGCACAATAGAGAATAATAGTCTATAGGTGTGTGTGTGTGTGTGTGTGCGGGTGGGGGCGTGCGGGTGGGTGTGTGTTTCTTCAGCCTATCCTTTAGCGCTGTGTGAGGCCAAGCCAATCACGCAGAACAATGCCGGGTTCAGGGAGGCCTTGTGATCTTTTTAAAAGAAGACCTTCTCGCTGCATTGTCTTTGTCGGAAGCATCGCTAGAACTGCTGATGTCAAAACACTCGGCTGGCCGACTTGACCAAACACAGGCTGGCCGTTGACCGTTTTATCCAAATGTCACGTTTCTGTTGGTTGTGTCCTGTGACTGTTAAACTACAAGCCAGAGCTGAATTCATTGATCAGATGTTAGGTCACGGTGTGCAGTATCGCAAACGCTAATATTTGCATGTAATATTTGGTAATATAACTAGACTAAATGTGTAAATCAATCAAACGGCGCATATAACATCAATAATATATTTTGACAATTGAATGACTGCTACCCACCCTTGGTGCACTAACCCAATTTAAATTTTTTATGGCTGAGTTGTTAAAAGCATACATTGTTTAATTTTGGAACAAGAAAAATGGCATTAAATGAGGAGGCAGCAGGCCTCAGTACACATGTAGCCGGGTATTAATGTCTTTAGCGTCATCGATTAAAGGTGCTAAAATCTAGAAGTTAACTGAGAGATAGCTACAATATTGGGAGATTCTGGATTACTTTAAATACTTTTTTTTATTTAGCTTAACACTGATAATCACCTTAAAGTAGTAAAATAATAAGTATTTATACTTTTGTTTTCATTTTCATAAATGTGTTTAGCCCTTTTAAGATTTTCTTTAGAGGATTGCATCATAGGTGCAGTGCTTCTTTTTTTTTTTTTAATGATATATCCTCAAACATCTCAAAACAAAATGTTTCCTCCTTCCTCAACCAGTCTTTTCTTATCCAATGAATGGATGCCCAGACTGAAATAAATGGTTCATTTTAAGGTAAATATAAGAGAAATATAACAACTTTATCATATGGAATAAACACTTTTTGTTATTAAGGACGCTTAGGTTTTGGTGGCCTAACAAGATCTCGTGCCACGAGATCTTGCATGCTAATATGTCAGGATATTCATGAACTTAATGTTCTGCACCATCTTGTCTTTTAAACCAAACACATCATTGTATCTCAGCCATGACTGTATTTCGGATACATTCTACTCATAGGTTGCTGTTGAACCTTGTCACCAGTTGGATAAGACATCTGTAGCTTCAACAAGAGTTCATTGTGTTTTGATTATGTGGCGCTAGCGGCTTTTATTGACAGTAATCAGACAGGAAATGGGCTGAGAGTGGAGGGTTCGAAAACACGCAGCACAAAAATTCAAGGTCGGGAACAGACAGCTAATGGCGAGGACGATAGTCTTTTTATATGGGGCTCCTAGTTGGAAAATACTGATGGAAATTAGAGATGCGGCGTTTCCTTAACACTACAATTAATATAAATTTAATTGGTAAAAATAAATCTTACAAAATAAACTTTATTGTTCAAATTTTCCTAAGAGAGTTTAGGATTTGACAACTACAGTACATCCAAATTTCTATGGTTACATTTTATTTTCCCATTAATTTTATGTTTTATATATACATTACGCAATGCACCGGAGCTCCGTATGTTTTGACATAGAAGTACAATGTGCGTGAAAAACTATGCCGCTACGGGTTTGAGCTGCGACAACGTAAGAGATGATGGCATGTGAGCACCGGCTGGCGTGCCGCTCAGCACCGTTCTTGGCACCTTTTGTATTTTCAGGTGCTGCTGCTGCTACATGGTTAAAGTCCAGTTAAAGTCCATGTTATCTCAGCAAACATTAGCTGTGAGAAAACACCTTAAATTGTATTTTTTGAGTTATATGAGGAACCCTCCCCAACACCAACCTTCCTGACTGTTTGCTCGTTATATGTTGATAATGTTTGTATTTTTTATTGTTGTCTGTCTGTCTTGTCCACTGTGACAAGTGTTGCTCTCTTTCTTGGCCAGGTCAGCCTTGTGAAAGAGGTCATGAACTCAATGAGTCTTTTATCTGGTTTACTAAAGGTTTAATAATTTTTTAAAAACAACATTGCTGATGTGCTCAATGCTTGATTTGATCATTTATTAGCTTTAGCTTCTGTTGCTGACCTGTTCCAAACTCATCTCTGGTGGTTTATGATGGAAGCGCTAGAAAACTCCCGACACTAAAAAGAACTTTAGTTTTTGCTTTCACTTGTGTTTGGGTAATGGCAGTACTTCGCTCAAGAGATCTCTATCAAGTTGATGAAATGCACTTTTAAATCAAGGTTTGGTCTTTTTTCAAAATTCTTCTCAGGCTTTGCGAGATCGGAATTTGTTTGTCATCGCTTGGCTTCTGTAAAGCGGGTGAAGTATTCTGGTTAATTCTTCACTGCGTTGCTGATAAGGGCGCGATATTGCCGTCTGTTTCTTCTGCTTCATGTTGTCTTCTTTTGCATGATCTAACAGCCCGTTTTACTCACGTTGAGCATTCATTACCCACAATCCTTCAGCCACCACTGGTTCTCTGCAACACTAGCACAAGGATCAATTCATATTCAATTATCCAAAGTGGAAAAAGTGGAGGATTTTTTTGAAGAAGCATCTCGTCTGGAGAGCTCTTGGTCACCTTGGAAACTTTAAGATTGTACCGTTGAGG